>NW_027511322.1:0-26154 GCF_048772815.1 Callospermophilus lateralis
GTATATTATATTTAGGTTTCCCTCTGTTCTCTAATATATAGATAGATGATTTTGGAACTCTAAATCCAACATGGTTTGTAGTAGCTCTTTGAAACTTGAAAAAATGAAAAAGTTCTCAGTTTTGTCTCTATGGTTTGTTTCCTCTTCAAGTAGCCCTAGGCACAGACTGTGGAAATGTAGTTTCATTGAGATGGGTTGAAAAGCTTCTAAGATTAACGAGTTTCTGAAATACCAGCAAATATTTTTTCACCCAATCTTGATGATACTTGGTGGTAATGATCAGGACACAAATCCCACTTGGCTCACCAAATTTTGTTCTTCTAGGTTGAAGCGTTCGTATACAGTAGCAGTTTTTATATTTAGGTTTCCCTGTTCTCTCCTATATAATAGATGAAGTTGGAACTCTAAATCCAACATGGTTTATAGTAGGTCTTGAAACTTGACAAAATAAAGGAGTTCTCAGTTTTGTCTCTATGGTTTGTTTCCTCTTCCAGTAGCCCTAGACACAGACTGTGGAAATGTACTTTCATTGAGATGGGTTGAGAAGCTTCTAAGAAATAACGAGTTTCCGAAATACCAGCAAATATTTTTTCACCCAAACTTGATGATACTTGGTGGTAATGATCAGGACACAAATCCCACTTGGCTCACCAAATTCTGTTCTTCTAGTTTGAAGCTTTCGTCTACAGTAGCAGTTTTTATATTTAGGTTTCCCTCTGTTCTCTCCTATATAGATTGATGAATTTGGAACTCTAAATCCAACATGGTTTTAGTACCTCTTTGAAACTCGATAAAATAAAGGAGTTCTCAGTTTTGTCTCTATGCTTTGTTTCCTCTTCAAGTAGCCGTAGGCACAGACTGTGGAAAAGCACTTTCATTGAGAGGGGTTGCCAAGCTTCTAAGAAATTACGAGTTTCCGAAATACCAGCAAATATTTTTTCACTCAATCTTGATGGTACTTGGTGGTAATGATCAGTACACAAATTCCACTTGGCTCACCAAATTTTGTGCTTCTAGGTTGATCCGTTCTTCTACAGTAGCAGTTTTTTATAGTTATTTTTCCCTCTGTTCTCTCATATATAGATAGATGAATTTGGAACTCTAAATCCAACATGGTTTGTAGTAGCTCCTTGAAACTTGAAAAAATAAAGGGATTCTCAGTTTTGTCTCTATGGTTTGTTTCCTCTTCAAGTAGCCCTAGGCACAGACTGTGGAAAAGCACTTTCATTGAGAGGGGATGCCAAGCTTCTAAGAAAATACGATTTTCCGAAATATCAGCAAATATTTTTTCACCCCAATCTTGATGATACTTGGGGTAATGATCAGAACACAAATCCCACTTGGCTCACCAAATTTTGTACTTCTACGTTGAAGCGTTCGTCTACATTAGCAGTTTTTATATTTAGGTTTCCCTCTGTCTCTCCTATATAAATAGATGAATTTGGAACTCTAAATCCAACATGGTTTATAGTAGGTCTTTGAAACTTGAAAAAATAAAGAGTTCTCAGTTTTTGTCTCTATGGTTTGTTTCCTCTTCCAGTAGCCCTAGGTACTGACTGTGGAAAAGCACTTTCATTGAGAGGCGTTGCCAATCTTCTAAGAAATTACGAGTTTCCGAAATACCAGCAAATATTTTTTCACCCAATCTTGATGATACTTGGTAGGTAATGATTAGTACACAAATCCCACTTGGCTCACCAAATTTTGTTCTTCTAGGTTGAGGCGTTCGTCTACAGTAGCAGTATTTATATTTAGGTTTCCCTCTGTTCTCTCCTATATAGATAGATGATTTTGGAACTCTAAATCCAACATGGTTTGAAGTAGCTCTTTGAAACTTGATAAAATAAAAAAGTTCTCAGTTTTGTCTCTATGGTTTGTTTCCTCTTCAAGTAGTCCGAGGCACAGACTGTGGAAAGCACTTTCAATGAGATGGGTTGCCAAGCTTCTAAGAAATAACGAGTTTCCGAAATACCAGCAAATATTTTTTCACAGAACATTGGTGATACTTGGTGGTAATGATCAGTACACAAATCCCACTTGGCTCACCAAATTTTGTTCTTCTACTATGAGGCTTTCGTCTACAGTAGCAGTTTTTATATTTTGTTCCTTCTGTTTTCTCCTATATAGATAGATGAATTTGGAACTCTAAATCCAACATGGTTTGTAGTAGCTCTTTGAAACTTGGTAAAACAAAAAAGTTCTCAGTTTTGTCTCTATGGTTTGTTTCCTCTTCAAGTAGTCCTAGGCACAGACTGTGGAAAGCACTTTCACTGAGATGGGTTGCCAAGCTTCTAAGAAATAACGAGTTTCCGAAATACCAGCAAATATTTTTTCACCCAATCTTGATGATACTTGTTGCTAATGATCAGTACACAAATCCCACTTGGCTCACCAAATTTTGTTCTTCTAGGTTGATGCATTCGTCTACAGTAGCAGTTTTTATAGTGAGGTTTCCCTCTGTTGTCTCATATATAGATAGATGAATTTGGAACTCTAAATCCAACCATGGTTTGCAGTAGCTCCTTGAAACCTGAAAAAATAAAGGAGTTCTCAGTTTTGTCTCTATGGTTTGTTTCCTCTTCAAGTAGCCTTTGGCACAGACTGTGGAAAAGCACTTTCATTGAGAGTGGTTGCCAAGCTTCTAAGACATTCCGATTTTCCGAAATACCAGCAAATATTTTTTCACCCAATCTTGATGATACTTGGTGGTAATGATCAGCACACAAATCCCACTTGGCTCACCAAATTTTGGTTCTTCTAGGTTGAAGCGTTCGTCTACAGTAGCAGTTTTTATATTTAGGTTTCCCTCTGTTCTCTCCTATATAGATAGATGAATTTGGAACTCTAAATCCAACATGGTTTGTAGTAGCTCTTTGAAACTTGACAAAATAAAGGATTTCTCAGTTTTGTCTCTATGGTTTGTTTCCTCTTCAAGTAGCCCTAGGCCACAGTCTGTGGAAAAGCGCTTTCATTGAGAGGGGTTGCCAAGCTTCTAAGAAATTACGAGTTTCCGAAATACCAGCAAATATTTTTTCACCCAATCTTCATGATACTTGGTGGTAATGATCAGTACAACAAATCCCACTTGGCTCACCAAATTTTGTTCTTCTAGGTTGAAGTGTTCGTCTACAGTAGCAGTTTTTATATTTAGGTTTCCCTCTGTTCTCTCCTATATAGATAGATGATTTTGGAACTCTAAATCCAACATGGTTTGTAGTAGCTCTTTGAAACTTGACAAAATAAAGGAGTTCTGAGTTTTGTCTCTATGGTTTGTTTCCTCTTCAAGTAGCCCTAGGCACAGACTGTTGAAAACTACTTTCATTGAGAGGTGTTGCAAAGCTTCTAAGAAATAAAGAGTTTCCGATATACCAGCAAATATTTTTTCACCCAATCTTGATGATACTTTGAGGTAATGATCAGTACACAGATCCCACTTGGCTCACCAAATTTTGTTCTTCTAGGTTGAAGCGTTCGTCTACAGTAGCCGTTATATATTAGGTTTCACTGTTCTCTCATATATAGATAGATGAATTTGGAACTCTAAATCAAACATGGTTTGTAGTAGCTCTTTGAAACTTGAAAAAATAAAGGATTTCTCAGTTTTGTCTCTAGGGATTGTTTCCTCTTCAATTAGCCCTAGGCACACACTGTGGAAAAGCACTTTCATTGAGAGGGGTTGCCAAGCTTCTAAGAAATTACGAGTTTCCGAAATACCAGCAAATATTTTTTCACCCAATCTTGATGATACTTGTTGCTAATGATCAGGACACAAATCCCACTTGGCTCACCAAATTTTGTTCTTCTAGGTTGAAGCGTTCGTCTACAGTAGCAGTTTTTATATTTAGGTTTCCCTCTTCTCTCCTATATAAATAGATAAAATTTGGAACTCTAAATCAACCATGGTTTATAGTAGCTCTTTGAAACTTGACAAAATAAAGGAGTTCTCAGTTTTGTCTCTATGGTTTGTTTAATCTTCCAGTAGCCCTAGACACAGACTGTGGAAATGTACATTCATTGAGATGGGTTGAGAAGGCTTCTAAGAAATAACGAGTTTCCGAAATACCAGCAAATATTTTTTCACCCAATCTTGATGATACTTGGTGGTAATGATCAGTACACAAATCCCACTTGGCTCACCAAATTTTGTTCTTCTAGTTTGAAGCTTTCATCTACAGTAGCAGTTTTTATATTTAGTTTCCCCTCTGTTCTCTCCTATATAGATAGATGAATTTGGAACTCTAAATCCAACATGGTTTGTAGTAGCTCTTTGAAACTTGATAAAATAAAATATTCTCAGTTTTGTCTCTATGGTTTGTTTCCTTTTCAAGTAGTCCTAGGCACAGACTGTGGAAAGCACTTTCACTGAGATGGGTTGCTAAGCTTCTAAGAAATAACGAGTTTCCGAAATACCAGCAAATATTTTTTCACCCAATCTTGATGATACTTGTTGCTAATGATCAGTACACAAATCCCACTTGGCTCACCAAATTTTGTTCTTCTAGGTTGATGCATTCGTCTACAGTAGCAGTTTTTATAGTGAGGTTTCCCTCTGTTCTCTCATATATAGATAGATGAATTTGGAACTCTAAATCCAACATGGTTTGTAGTATCTCCTTGAAACTTGAAAAAATAAAGGAGTTCTCAGTTTTCTCTCTATGGTTTGTTTCCTCTTCAAGTAGCCCTATGCACAGACTGTGGAAAAGCACTTTCATTGAGAGGGGTTGCCAAGCTTCTACGAAATTCCAATTTTTCGAAATACCAGCAAAATTTTTTTCACCCAATCTTGATGATTCTTGATGGTAATGATCAGTACACAAATCCCACTTGGCTCACCCAAATTTTGTACTTCTAGGTTGAAGCGTTCGTCTACAGTAGCAGTCTTTATATTTTGTTTCCCTCTGTTCTCTCCTATATAAATAGATGAATTTGGAACTCTAAATCCAACATAGTTTATAGTAGCTCTTTGAAACTTGACAAAATAAAGGAGTTCTCAGTTTTGTCTCTTTGGTTTGTTTCCTCTTCCAGGGAGCCCTAGGCACAGACTGTGGAAAGCACTCTCACTGAGATGGGTTGCCAAGCTTCTAAGAAATAACGAGTTTCCGAAATACCAGCAAATATTTTTTCACAGAATCTTGATGATACTTGGTGGTAATGATCAGTACACAAATCCCACTTGGCTCACCAAATTTTGTTCTTCTAGTTTGAGGCTTTCGTCTACAGTAGCAGTTTTTATATTTTGTTTCCCTCTGTTTTCTCCTATATAGATAGATGAATTTGGAACTCTAAATCCAACATGGTTTGTAGTAGCTCTTTTGAAACTTGGTAAAAAAAAAGGTTCTCAGTTTTGTCTCTATGGTTTGTTTCCTCTTCAAGTAGTCCTAGGCACAGACTGTGGAAAGCACTTTCACTGAGATGGGTTGCCAAGCTTCTAAGAAATAACGAGTTTCCGAAATACCAGCAAATATTTTTTCACCCAATCTTGATGATACTTGTTGCTAATGATCAGTACTCATTTCCCACTTGACTCACCAAATTTTGTTCTTCTAGGTTGATGCATTCGTCTACAGTAGCAGTTTTTATAGTGAGGTTTCCCTCTGTTCTCTCATATATAGATAGATGAATTTGGAACTCTAAATCCAACATGGTTTGTAGTAGCTCCTTGAAACTTGAAAAAATAAAGGAGTTCTCAGTTTTGTCTCTATGGTTTGTTTCCTCTTCAAGTAGCCTTTGGCACAGACTGTGGAAAAGCACTTTCATTGAGAGGGTTTGCCAAGCTTCTAAGACATTACGAGTTTCCGAAATACCAGCAAATATTTTTTCGCCCAATCGTGATGATACTTGGTGGTAATGATCAGCACACAAATCCCACTTGGCTGACCAAATTTTTGTTCTTCTTGGTTGAAGCGTTCGTCTACAGTAGCAGTTTTTATATTTAGGTTTCCCTCTGTTCTCTCCTATATAGATAGATGAGTTTGGAACTCTAAATCCAACATGGTTTGTAGTAGCTCTTTGAAACTTGACAAAATAAAGGAGTTCTCAGTTTTGTCTCTATGGTTTGTTTCCTCTTCAAGTAGCCCTAGGCACAGTCTGTGGAAAAGCACTTTCATTGAGATGGGTTGCCAAGCTTCTAAGAAATTACGAGTTTCCGAAATACCAGCAAATATTTTTTCACCCAATCTTCATGATACTTGTTGGTAATGATCAGTACACAAATCCACTTGGCTCACCAAATTTTGTTCTTCTAGGTTGAAAGCGTTCGTCTACAGTAGCAGTTTTTATATTTAGGTTTCCCTCTGTTCTCTCCTATATAGATAGATGATTTTGGAACTCTAAATCCAACATGGTTTGTAGTAGCTCTTTGAAACTTGACAAAATGAAGGAGTTCTCAGTTTTCTCTCTATGGTTTGTTTCCTCTTCAAGTCGCCCTAGGCACAGACTGTGGAAATGTACTTTCATTGAGATGGATTGAGAAGCTTCTAAGAAATAACGAGTTTCCGAAATACCAGCAAATATTTTTTCACCCAATCTTGATGATACTTGGTGATAATGATCAGGACACAAATCCCTCTTGGCTCACCAAAATTTTGTTCTTCTAGGTTGAAGCGTTCGTCTACAGTAGCAGTTTTTATATTTAGGTTTCCCTCTGTTCTCTCCTATATAGATAGTTGATTTTGGAACTCTAAATCCAACATGGTTTGTAGTAGCTCTTTGAAACTTGACAAAATGAAGGAGTTCTCAGTTTTCTCTCTATGGTTTGTTTCCTCTTCAAGTAGCCCTAGGCACAGACTGTGGAAATGTACTTTCATTGAGATGAGTTGAGAAGCTTCTAAGAAATAAACGAGTTTCCGAAATACCAGCAAATATTTTTCACCCAAACTTGATGATACTTGGTGGTAATGATCAGTACACAAATCCCAATTGGCTCACCAAATTTTGTTCTTCTAGTTTGAGGCTTTCGTCTACAGTAGCAGTTTTTATATTTAGTTTCCCTCTGTTCTCTCCTATATAGATAGATGAATTTGGACCTCTAAATCCAACATGGTTTGTAGTAGCTCTTTCAAACTTGATAAAATAAAAAAGTTCTCAGTTTTGTCTCTATGGTTTGTTTCCTCTTCAAGTAGTCCTAGGCACAGACTGTGGAAAGCACTTTCACTGAGATGGGTTGCCAAGCTTCTAAGAAATAATGAGTTTCCGAAATACCAGCAAATATTTTTTCACAGAATCTTGATGATACTTGGTGGTAATGATCAGTACACAAATCCCACTTGGCTCACCAAATTTTGTTCTTCTAGGTTGATGCATTCGTCTACAGTAGCAGTTTTTATAGTGAGGTTTCCCTCTGTTCTCTCATATATAGATAGATGAATTTGGAACTCTAAATCCAACATGGTTTGTAGTATCTCCTTGAAACTTGAAAAAATAAAGGAGTTCTCAGTTTTGTCTCTATGGTTTGTTTCCTCTTCAAGTAGCCCTATGCACAGACTGTGGAAAAGCACTTTCATTGAGAGGGGTTGCCAAGCTTCTACGAAATACCGATTTTTCGAAATACCAGCAAAATTTTTTTCACCCAATCTTGATGATTCTTGATGGTAATGATCAGTACACAAATCCCAATGGCTCACCAAATTTTGTACTTCTAGGTTGAAGCGTTCGTCTACAGTAGCAGTCTTTATATTTTGTTTCCCCTCTGTTCTCTCCTATATAAATAGATGAATTTGGAACTCTAAATCCAACATAGTTTATAGTAGCTCTTTGAAACTTGACAAAATAAAGGAGTTCTCAGTTTTGTCTCTTTGGTTTGTTTCCTCTTCCAGGAGCCCTAGGCACAGACTGTGGAAAAGCACTTTCATTGAGAGGGGTTGCCAAGTTTCTAAGAAATAACGAGTTTCCGAAATACCAGCAAATATTTTTTCGCCCAATCGTGATGATACTTGGTGGTAATGATCAGCACACAAATCCCACTTGGCTGACCAAATTTTGTTCTTCTTGGTTGAAGCGTTCGTCTACAGTAGCAGTTTTTATATTTAGGTTTCCCTCTGTTCTCTCCTATATAGATAGATGAATTTGGAACTCTAAATCCAACATGGTTTGTAGTAGCTCTTTGAAACTTGACAAAATAAAGGAGTTCTCAGTTTTGTCTCTATGGTTTGTTTCCTCTTCAAGTAGCCCTAGGCACAGTCTGTGGAAAAGCACTTTCATTGAGATGGGTTGCCAAGCTTCTAAGAAATTACGAGTTTCCGAAATACCAGCAAATATTTTTTCACCCAATCTTGATGATACTTGGTGGTAATGATCAGTACACAAATCCCACTTGTCTCACCAAATTTTGTTCTTCTAGGTTGAAGCGTTCGTCTACAGTAGCAGTTTTTATATTTAGGTTTTCCTCTGTTCTCTCCTATATAGATAGATGATTTTGGAACTCTAAATCCAACATGGTTTGTAGTAGCTCTTTGAAACTTGACAAAATGAAGGAGTTCTCAGTTTTCTCTCTATGGTTTGTTTCCTCTTCAAGTCGCCCTAGGCACAGACTGTGGAAATGTACTTTCATTGAGATGGATTGAGAAGCTTCTAAGAAATAACGAGTTTCCGAAATACCAGCAAATATTTTTTCACCCAATCTTGATGATACTTGGTGATAATGATCAGGACACAAATCCCACTTGGCTCACCAAATTTTGTTCTTCTAGGTTGAAGCGTTCGTCTACAGTAGCAGTTTTTATATTTAGGTTTCCCTCTGTTCTCTCCTATATAGATAGTTGATTTTGGAACTCTAAATCCAACATGGTTTGTAGTAGCTCTTTGAAACTTGACAAAATGAAGGAGTTCTCAGTTTTCTCTCTATGGTTTGTTTCCTCTTCAAGTAGCCCTAGGCACACACTGTGGAAATGTACTTTCATTGAGATGAGTTGAGAAGCTTCTAAGAAATAACGAGTTTCCGAAATACCAGCAAATATTTTTTCACCCAAACTTGATGATACTTGGTGGTAATGATCAGTACACAAATCCCAATTGGCTCACCAAATTTTGTTCTTCTAGTTTGAGGCTTTCGTCTACAGTAGCAGTTTTTATATTTAGTTTCCCTCTGTTCTCTCCTATATAGATAGATGAATTTGGACCTCTAAATCCAACATGGTTTGTAGTAGCTCTTTGAAACTTGATAAAATAAAAAAGTTCTCAGTTTTGTCTGTATGGTTTGTTTCCTCTTCAAGTAGTCCTAGGCACAGACTGTGGAAAGCACTTTCACTGAGATGGGTTGCCAAGCTTCAAAGAAATAATGAGTTTCCGAAATACCAGCAAATATTTTTTCACAGAATCTTGATGATACTTGGTGGTAATGATCAGTACACAAATCCCACTTGGCTCACCAAATTTTGTTCTTCTAGTTTGAGGCTTTCGTCTACAGTAGCAGTTTTTATATTTAGTTTCCCTCTGTTCTCTCCTAAATAGATAGATTAATTTGGACCTCTAAATCCAACATGGTTTGTAGTAGCTCTTTGAAACTTGATAAAATAAAAAAGTTCTCAGTTTTGTCTCTATGGTTTGTTTCCTCTTCAAGTAGTCCTAGGCACAGACTGTGGAAAGCACTTTCATTGAGAGAGGTTGCCTAGATTCTAAGACATTACAAGTTTCCGAAATACCAGCAAATATTTTTTCACCCAATCTTGATGATACTTGGTGGTAATGATCAGCACACAAATCCCACTTGGCTCAACAAAATTTTGTTCTTCTAGGTTGAAGCGTTCGTCTACAGTAGCAGTTTTTATATTTAGGTTTCCCTCTGTTCTCTCCTATATAGATAGATGAATTTGGAACTCTAAATCCAACATGGTTTGTAGTAGCTATTTGAAACTTGACAAAATAAAGGAGTTCTCAGTTTTGTCTCTATGGTTTGTTTCCTCTTCAAGTAGCCCTAGGCACAGTCTGTGGAAAAGCACTTTCATTGAGAGGGGTTGCCAAGCTTCTAAGAAATTACGAGTTTCTGAAATACCAGCAAATATTTTTTCACCCAATCTTGATGATACTTGGTGGTAATGATCAGTACACAAATCCCACTTGGCTCACCAAATTTTGTTCTTCTAGGTTGAAGCGTTCGTCTACAGTAGCAGTTTTTATATTTAGGTTTCCCTCTTCTCTACTATATAAATAGATGAATTTGGAACTCTAAATCCAACATGGTTTATAGTAGCTCTTTGAAACTTGACAAAATAAAGGAGTTCTCAGTTTTGTCTCTATGGTTTGTTTCCTCTTCCAGTCGCCCTAGACACAGACTGTGGAAATGTACTTTCATTGAGATGGGTTGAGAAGCTTCTAAGAAATAACGAGTTTCCGAATTACCAGCAAATATTTTTTCACCCAAACTTGATGATACTTGGTGGTAATGATCAGTACACAAATCCCACTTGGCTCACCAAATTTTGTTCTTCTAGTTTGAAGCTTTCATCTACAGTAGCAGTTTTTATATTTAGTTTCCCTCTGTTCTCTCCTATATAGATAGATGAATTTGGAACTCTAAATCGAACATGGTTTGTAGTAGCTCTTTGAAACTTGATAAAATAAAAATTCTCAGTTTTGTCTCTATGGTTTGTTTCCTCTTCAAGTAGTCCTAGGCACAGACTGTGGAAAGCACTTTCACTGAGATGGGTTGCCAACTTCTAAGAAATAACGAGTTTCCGAAATACCAGCAAATATTTTTTCACCCAATCTTGATGATACTTGGTGGTAATGATCAGTACACAAATCCCACTTGGCTCACCAAATTTTGTTCTTCTAGGTTGATGCGTTCGTCTACAGTAGCAGTTTTTATAGTGAGGTTTCCCTCTGTTCTCTCATATATAGATAGATGAATTTAGAACTCTAAATCCAACATGGTTTGTAGTAGCTCCTTGAAACTTGAAAAAATAAAGGAGTTCTCAGTTTTGTCTCTATGGTTTGTTTCCTCTTCAAGTAGCCTTTGGCACAGACTGTGGAAAAGCACTTTCATTGAGAGAGGTTGCCACGATTCTAAGACATTACGAGTTTCCGAAATACCAGCAAATATTTTTTCACCCAATCTTGATGATACTTGGTGGTAATGATCAGCACACAAATCCCACTTGGCTCACCAAATTTTGTTCTTCTAGGTTGAAGCGTTCGTCTACAGTAGCAGTTTTTATATTTAGGTTTCCCTCTGTTCTCTCCTATATAGATAGTTGATTTTGGAACTCTAAATCCAACATGGTTTGTAGTAGCTCTTTGAAACTTGACAAAATGAAGGAGTTCTCAGTTTTCTCTCTATGGTTTGTTTCCTCTTCAAGTAGCCCTAGGCACAGACTGTGGAAATATACTTTCATTGAGATGAGTTGAGAAGCTTCTAAGAAATAACGAGTTTCCGAAATACCAGCAAATATTTTTTCACCCAAACTTGATGATACTTGGTGGTAATGATCAGTACACAAATCCCAATTGGCTCACCAAATTTTGTGCTTCTAGTTTGAGGCTTTCGTCCACAGTAGCAGTTTTTATATTTAGTTTCCCTCTGTTCTGTCCTATACAGATAGATGAATTTGGACCTCTAAATCCAACATGGTTTGTAGTAGCTCTTTGAAACTTGAAAAAATAAAAAAGTTCTCAGTTTTGTCTCTATGGTTTCTTTCCTCTTCAAGTAGTCCTAGGCACAGACTGTGGAAAGCACTTTCAATGAGATGGGTTGCCAAGCTTCTAAGAAATAACGAGTTCCGAAATACCAGCAAATATTTTTTCACAGAATCTTGATGATACTTGGTGGTAATGATCAGTACACAAATCCCACTTGGCTCACCAAATTTTGTTCTTCTAGTTTGAGGCTTTCGTCTACAGTAGCAGTTTTTATATTTTGTTTCCTCTGTTTTCTCCTATATAGATACATGAATTTGAAACTCTAAATCCAACATGGTTTGTAGTAGCTCTTTGAACTTGGTAAAATAAAAAAGTTCTCAGTTTTGTCTCTATGGTTTGTTTCCTCTTCAAGTAGTCCTAGGCACAGACTGTGGAAAGCACTTTCACTGAGATGGGTTGCCAAGCTTCTAAGAAATAACGAGTTTCCGAAATACCAGCAAATATTTTTTCACCCAATCTTGATGATACTTGGTGGTAATGATCAGCACACAAATCCCACTTGGCTCACCAAATTTTGTTCTTCTAGGTTGAAGCGTTCGTCTACAGTAGCAGTTTTTATATTTAGGTTTCCCTCTGTTCTCTCCTATATAGATAGTTGATTTTGGAACTCTAAATCCAACATGGTTTGTAGTAGCTCTTTGAAACTTGACAAAATGAAGGAGTTCTCAGTTTTCTCTCTATGGTTTGTTTCCTCTTCAAGTAGCCCTAGGCACAGACTGTGGAAATGTACTTTCATTGAGATGAGTTGAGAAGCTTCTAAGAAATAACGAGTTTCCGAAATACCAGCAAATATTTTTTCACCCAAACTTGATGATACTTGGTGGTAATGATCAGTACACAAATCCAAATTGGCTCACCAAATTTTGTTCTTCTAGTTTGAGGCTTTCGTCTACAGTAGCAGTTTTTATATTTAGTTTCCCTCTGTTCTCTCCTATATAGATAGATGAATTTGGACCTCTAAATCCAACATGGTTTGTAGTAGCTCTTTGAAACTTGATAAAATAAAAAAGTTCTCAGTTTTGTCTCTATGGTTTGTTTCCTCTTCAAGTAGTCCTAGGCACAGACTGTGGAAAGCACTTTCACTGAGATGGGTTGCCAAGCTTCTAAGAAATAATGAGTTTCTGAAATAAGAGCAAATATTTTTTCACAGAATCTTGATGATACTTGGTGGTAATGATCAGTACACAAATCCCACTTGGCTCACCAAATTTTGTTCTTCTAGTTTGAGGCTTTCGTCTACAGTAGCAGTTTTTATATTTTGTTTCCCTCTGTTTTCTCCTATATAGATAGATGAATTTGGAACTCTAAATCCAACATGGTTTGTAGTAGCTCTTTGAAACTTGACAAAATAAAGGAGTTCTCAGTTTTTTCTCTATGGTTTGTTTCCTCTTCAAGTAGCCCTAGGCACAGTCTGTGGAAAAGCACTTTCATTGAGAGGGGTTGCCAAGCTTCTAAGAAATTACGAGTTTCTGAAATACCAGCAAATATTTTTTCACCCAATCTTGATGATACTTGGTGGTAATGATCAGTACACAAATCCCACTTGGCTCACCAAATTTTGTTCTTCTAGGTTGAAGCGTTCGTCTACAGTAGCAGTTTTTATATTTAGGTTTCCCTCTGTTCTCTCCTATATAGATAGATGATTTTGGAACTCTAAATCCAACATGGTTTGTAGTAGCTCTTTGAAACTTGACAAAATGAAGGAGTTCTCAGTTTTCTCTCTATGGTTTGTTTCCTCTTCAAGTAGCCCTAGGCACAGACTGTGGAAATGTACTTTTATTGAGATGGGTTGAGAAGCTTCTAAGAAATAACGAGTTTCCGAAATACCAGCAAATATTTTTTCACCCAATCTTGATGATACTTGGTGGAAATGATCAGGACACAAATCCCACTTGGCTCACCAAATTTTGTTCTTCTAGGTTGAAGCGTTCGTCTACAGTAGCAGTTTTTATATTTAGGTTTCCCTCTTCTCTCCTATATAAATAGATAAATTTGGAACTCTAAATCAAACATGGTTTATAGTAGCTCTTTGAAACTTGACAAAATAAAGGAGTTCTCAGTTTTGTCTCTATGGTTTGTTTCCTCTTCCAGTAGCCCTAGGCACAGACTGTGGAAATGTACTTTCATTGAGATGGGTTGAGAAGCTTCTAAGAAATAACGAGTTTCCGAAATACCATCAAATATTTTTTCAACCAAACTTGATGATACTTGGTGGTAATGATCAGTACACAAATCCCACTTGGCTCACCAAATTTTGTTCTTCTAGTTTGAAGCTTTCATCTACAGTAGCAGTTTTTATATTTAGTTTCCCTCTGTTCTCTCCTATATAGATAGATTAATTTGGAACTCTAAATCCAACATGGTTTGTAGTAGCTCTTTGAAACTTGATAAAATAAAAAGTTCTCAGTTTTGTCTCTATGGTTTGTTTCCTCTTCAAGCAGTCCTAGGCACAGACTGTGGAAAGCACTTTCACTGAGATGGGTTGCCAAGCTTCTAAGAAATAACGAGTTTCCGAAATACCAGCAAATATTTTTTCACAGAATCTTGATGATACTTGGTGGTAATGATCAGTACACAAATCCCACTTGGCTCACCAAATTTTGTTCTTCTAGTTTGAGGCTTTCGTCTACAGTAGCAGTTTTTATATTTTGTTTCCATCTGTTTTCTCCTATATAGATAGATGAATTTGGAACTCTAAATCCAACATGGTTTGTAGTAGCTCTTTGAAACTTGATAAAATAAAAAAGTTCTCAATTTTGTCTCTATGGTTTGTTTCCTCTTCAAGTAGTCCTAGGCACAGACTGTGGAAAGCACTTTCACTGAGATGGGTTTCCAAACTTCTAAGAAATAACGAGATTCCAAAATACCAGCAAATATTTTTTCACCCAATCTTGATGATACTTGTTGGTAATGATCAGTACACAATTCCCACTTGGCTCACCAAATTTTGTTCTTCTAGGTTGATGCGTTCGTCTACAGTAGCAGTTGTTATGTTTAGGTTTCCCTCTGTTCTCTCATATATAGATAGATGAAATTGGAACTCTAAATCCAACATGGATTGTAGTAGCTCCTTGAAAGTTTATAAAATAAAGTAGTTCTCAGTTTTGTCTTTATGGTTTGTTTCCTCTTCAAGTAGTCTTAGGCACAGACTGTGGAAAGCACTTTCACTGAGATGGGTTGCCAAGTTTCTAAGAAATTACCAGTTTCCAAATTACCAGCAAAGATTTTTTCACCCAATCTTGATGATACGTGGTGGTAATGATCAGTACACAAATCCCACTTGGCTCCCCAAATTTTGTTCTTCTAGGTTGATGCGTTCGTCTACAGTAGCAGCTTTTATACTTAGGATTCCCTCTGTTCTCTCATATATAGATAGATGAATTTGGAACTCTAAATCCAACATGGTTTGTAGTAGCTCCTTGAACCTTGAAAAAATAAAGGAGTTCTCAGTTTTGTCTCTATGGTTTGTTTCCTCTTCAAGTAGCCCTAGGCACAGACTGTGGAAAAGCACTTTCATTGAGATGGGTTGAGAAGCTTCTAAGAAATAACGAGTTTCCGAAATACCAGCAAATATTTGTTCACCCAATCTTGATGATACTTGGTGGTAATGATCAGGACACAAATCCCACTTGGCTCACCAAATTTTGTTCTTCTAGGTTGAAGCGTTCGTCTACAGTAGCGGTTTTTATATTTTGTTTCCCTCCGTTCTCTCCTATATAAATAGATGAATTTGGAACTCTAAATCCAACATGGTTTATAGTAGCTCTTTGAAACTTGACAAAATAAAGGAGTTCTCAGTTTTGTCTCTATGGTTTGTTTCCTCTTCCAGTAGCCCTAGGCACAGACTGTGGAAAAGCACTCTCATTGAGAGGGGTTGCCAAGCTTCTAAGAAATAACGAGTTTCCGAAATACCAGCAAATATTTGTTCACACAATCTAGTTGATACTTGGTGGTAATGATCAGTACACAAATCCCACTTGGCTCACCAAATTTTGTTCTTCTAGGTTGAAGCGTTCGTCTACAGTAGCAGTTTTTATATTTAGGTTTCCCTCTGTTCTCTCCTATATAGATAGATGATTTTGGAACTCTAAATCCAACATGGTTTGTAGTAGCTCTTTGAAACTTGACAAAATGAAGGAGTTCTCAGTTTTGTCTCTATGGTTTGTTTCCTCTTCAAGTAGCCCTAGGCACAGACTGTGGAAATGTACTTTCATTGAGATGGGTTGAGAACCTTCTAAGAAATAACGAGTTTCCGAAATGCCAGCAAATATTTTTTCACCCAAACTTGATGATACTTGGTGGTAATGATCAGTACACAAATCCCACTTGGATCACCAAATTTTGTTCTTCTAGTTTTACGCTTTCGTCTACAGTAGCAGTTTTTATAGTTAGGTTTCCCTCTGTTCTCTCATATATAGATAGATGAATTTGGAACTCTAAATCCAACATGGTTTGTAGTAGCTCCTTGAAACTTGAAAAAATAAAGGAGTTCTCAGTTTTGTCTCTATGGTTTGTTTCATCTACCAGTAGCCCTAGGCACAGACTGTGGAAAAGCACTTTCATTGACAGGGGTTGCCAAGCTTCTAAGAAATAACGAGTTTCCGAAATACCAGCAAATATTTTTACCCAAACTTGATGATACTTGGTGGTAATCATCAGTACACAAATCCCACTTGGCTCACCAAATTTTGTGCTTTCAGGTTGATCCGTTCGTCTACAGTAGCAGTTTTTATAGTTAGGTTTCCCTCTGTTCTCTCATATATAGATAGATGAATTTGGAACTCTAAATCCAACATGGTTTGTAGTAACTCTTTGAAACTTGATAAAATAGAAAAGTTCTCAGTTTTGTCTCTATGGTTTGTTTCCTCTTCAAGTACTCCTAGGCACAGACTGTGGAAAGCACTTTCACTGAGATGGGTTGCCAAGCTTCTGAGAAATAACGAGTTCCCAAAATACCAGCAAATATTTTTTCACCCAATCTTGATGATACTTGGTGGTAATGATCAGTACACAAATCCCACTTGGCTCACCAAATTTTGTTCTTCTAGGTTGAAGCGTTCGTCTACAGTAGCAGTTTTTATATTTAGGTTTCACTCTGTTCTCTCATATATAGATAGATGAATTTGGAACTCTAAATCAAACATGGTTTGTAGTAGCTCTTTGAAACTTGACAAAATAAAGGAGTTCTCAGTTTGTCTCTATGGTTTGTTTCCTCTTCCACTAGCCCTAGGCACAGACTGTGGAAATGTACTTTCATTGAGATGGGTTGAGAAGCTTCTAAGAAATAACGAGTTTCAGAAATACCAGCAAATATTTTTTCACCCAAACTTGATGATACTTGGTGGTAATGATCAGTACACAAATCCCACTTGGCTCACCAAATTTTGTTCTTCTAGTTTGAAGCTTTCGTCTACAGTAGCAGTTTTTATATTTAGGTTTCCCTCTGTTCTCTCCTATATAGATAGATGAATTTGGAACTCTAAATCCAACATGGTTTGTAATAGCTCTTTGAAACTTGATAAAATAAAAACGTTTTCAGTTTTGTCTCTATGGTTTGTTTCCTCTTCTAGTAGTCCTAGGCACAGACTGTGAAAAGCACTTTCACTGAGATTTGTTGCCAAGCTTCTAAGAAATAACGAGTTTCCAAAATACCAGCAAATATTTTTTCACATAATCTTGATTATGCTTGGAGGTAATGATCAGTACACAAATCCCACGTGGCTCACCAAATTTTGTTCTTCTAGGTTGATGCGTTCGTCTACAGTAGCAGTTTTTATATTTAGGTTTTACTCTGTTCTCTCATATATAGATAGATGAATTTGGAACTCTAAATCCAACATGGTTTGTAGTAGCTCTTTGAAACATGACAAAATAAAGGAGTTCTCAGTTTTGTCTCTATGGTTTGTTTCCTCTTCAAGTAGCCCTAGGCACAGACTGTGGAAAAGCACTTTCATTTAGAGGGGTTGCCAAGCTTCTTAGAAATTACGATTTTCCGAAATACCAGCAAATATTTTTCACCCAATCTTGATGATACTTGGTGGTAATGATCAGTACACAAATCCCACTTGGCTCACCAAATTTTGTTCTTCTAGGTTGAAGCGTTCGTCTACATTAGCAGTTTTTATATTTAGGTTTCCCTCTGTTCTCTCGTATATAGATAGATGATTTTGGAACTCTAAATCCAACACGGTTTGTAGTAGCTCTTTGAAACTTGACAAAATGAAGGAGTTCTCAGTTTTGTCTCTATGGTTTGTTTCCTCTTCAAGTAGCCCTAGGCACAGACTGTGGAAATGTACTTTCATTGAGATGGGATGAGAGGCTTCTAAGAAATAACGAGTTTCCGAAATACCAGCAAATATTTTTTCACCCAAACTTGATGATACTTGGTGGTAATGATCAGTACACAAATCCCACTTGGCTCACCAACTCTTGTTCTTCTAGTTTGAAGCGTTCGTCTACAGTAGAAGTTTTTATATTTAGGTTTCCCTCTGTTCTCTCCTACATAGATGAAGATTTTTAACTCTAAATCCAACATGGTTTGTAGTAGCTCTTTGAAACTTGATAAAATAAAAAAGTTCTCAGTTTTGTCTCTATGGTTTGTTTCCTCTTCAAGTAGTCCTAGGCACAGACTGTGGAAAGCACTTTCACTGAGATGGGTTTCCAAACTTCTAAGAAATAACGAGATTCCAAAATACCAGCAAATATTTTTTCACCCAATCTTGATGATACTTGGTGGTAATGATCAGTACACAAATCCCACTTGGCTCACCAAATTTTGTTCTTCTAGGTTGATGCGTTCGTCTACAGTAGCAGTTTTTATAGTTAGGTTTCCCTCTGTTCTCTCATATATAGATAGATGAATTTGGAACTCTAAATCCAACATGGATTGTAGTAGCTCCTTGAAAGTTTATAAAATAAAGGAGTTCTCAGTTTTGTCTTTATGGTTTGTTTCCTCTTCAAGTAGTCCTAGGCACAGACTGTGGAAAGCACTTTCACTGAGATGGGTTGCCAAGTTTCTACGAAATTACCAGTTTCCAAAATACCAGCAAAGATTTTTTCACCCAATCTTGATGATACATGGTGGTAATGATCAGTACACAAATCCCACTTGGCTCCCCAAATTTTGTTCTTCTAGGTTGATGCGTTCGTCTACAGTAGCAGCTTTTATACTTAGGTTTCCCTCTGTTCTCTCATATATAGATAGATGAATTTGGAACTCTAAATCCAACATGGTTTGTAGTAGCTCCTTGAACCTTGATAAAATAAAGGAGTTCTCAGTTTTGTCTCTATGGTTTGTTTCCTCTTCAAGTAGCCCTAGGCACAGACTGTGGAAAAGCACTTTCATTGAGATGGGTTGAGAAGCTTCTAAGAAATAACGAGTTTCCGAAATACCAGCAAATATTTGTTCACCCAATCTTGATGATACTTGGTCGTAATGATCAGGACACAAATCCCACTTGGCTCACCAAATTTTGTTCTTCTAGGTTGAAGCGTTCGTCTACAGTAGCGGTTTTTATATTTTGTTTCCCTCCGTTCTCTCCTATATAAATAGATGAATTTGGAACTCTAAATCCAACATGGTTTATAGTATCTCTTTGAAACTTGACAAAATAAAGGAGTTCTCAGTTTTGTCTCTATGGTTTGTTTCCTCTTCCAGTAGCCCTAGGCACAGACTGTGGAAAAGCACTCTCATTGAGAGGGGTTGCCAAGCTTCTAAGAAATAACGAGTTTCCGAAATACCAGCAAATATTTGTTCACACAATCTAGTTGATACTTGGTGGTAATGATCAGTACACAAATCCCACTTGGCTCACCAAATTTTGTTCTTCTAGGTTGAAGCGTTCGTCTACAGTAGCAGTTTTTATATTTAGGTTTCCCTCTGTTCTCTCCTATATAGATAGATGATTTTGGAACTCTAAATCCAACATGGTTTGTAGTAGCTCTTTGAAACTTGACAAAATGAAGGAGTTCTCAGTTTTGTCTCTATGGTTTGTTTCCTCTTCAAGTAGCCCTAGGCACAGACTGTGGAAATGTACTTTCATTGAGATGGGTTGAGAACCTTCTAAGAAATAACGAGTTTCCGAAATGCCAGCAAATATTTTTTCACCCAAACTTGATGATACTTGGTGGTAATGATCAGTACACAAATCCCACTTGGATCACCAAATTTTGTTCTTCTAGTTTTACGCTTTCGTCTACAGTAGCAGTTTTTATAGTTAGGTTTCCCTCTGTTCTCTCATATATAGATAGATGAATTTGGAACTCTAAATCCAACATGGTTTGTAGTAGCTCCTTGAAACTTGAAAAAATAAAGGAGTTCTCAGTTTTGTCTCTATGGTTTGTTTCATCTACCAGTAGCCCTAGGCACAGACTGTGGAAAAGCACTTTCATTGACAGGGGTTGCCAAGCTTCTAAGAAATAACGAGTTTCCGAAATACCAGCAAATATTTTTACCCAAACTTGATGATACTTGGTGGTAATCATCAGTACACAAATCCCACTTGGCTCACCAAATTTTGTGCTTTCAGGTTGATCCGTTCGTCTACAGTAGCAGTTTTTATAGTTAGGTTTCCCTCTGTTCTCTCATATATAGATAGATGAATTTGGAACTCTAAATCCAACATGGTTTGTAGTAACTCTTTGAAACTTGATAAAATAGAAAAGTTCTCAGTTTTGTCTCTATGGTTTGTTTCCTCTTCAAGTACTCCTAGGCACAGACTGTGGAAAGCACTTTCACTGAGATGGGTTGCCAAGCTTCTGAGAAATAACGAGTTCCCAAAATACCAGCAAATATTTTTTCACCCAATCTTGATGATACTTGGTGGTAATGATCAGTACACAAATCCCACTTGGCTCACCAAATTTTGTTCTTCTAGGTTGAAGCGTTCGTCTACAGTAGCAGTTTTTATATTTAGGTTTCACTCTGTTCTCTCATATATAGATAGATGAATTTGGAACTCTAAATCAAACATGGTTTGTAGTAGCTCTTTGAAACTTGACAAAATAAAGGAGTTCTCAGTTTGTCTCTATGGTTTGTTTCCTCTTCCACTAGCCCTAGGCACAGACTGTGGAAATGTACTTTCATTGAGATGGGTTGAGAAGCTTCTAAGAAATAACGAGTTTCAGAAATACCAGCAAATATTTTTTCACCCAAACTTGATGATACTTGGTGGTAATGATCAGTACACAAATCCCACTTGGCTCACCAAATTTTGTTCTTCTAGTTTGAAGCTTTCGTCTACAGTAGCAGTTTTTATAGCTAGGTTTCCCTCTGTTCTCTCATATATAGATAGAAGAATTTGGAACTCTAAATCCAACATGGTTTGTAGTAGCTCTTTGAAACTTGACAAAACAAAGGAGTTCTCAGTTTTGTCTCTATGGTTTGTTTCCTCTTCAAGTAGCCCTAGGCACAGACTGTGGAAAAGCACTTTCATTGAGAGGGGTTGCCAAGCTTCTTAGAAATTACGATTTTCCGAAACACCAGCAAATATTTTTCACCCAATCTTGATGATACTTGGTGGTAATGATCAGTACACAAATCCCACTTGGCTCACCAAATTTTGTTCTTCTAGGTTGAAGCGTTCGTCTACAGTAGCAGTTTTTATATTTAGGTTTTACTCTGTTCTCTCATATATAGATAGATGAATTTGGAACTCAAAATCCAACATGGTTTGTAGTAGCTCTTTGAAACATGACAAAATAAAGGAGTTCTCAGTTTTGTCTCTATGGTTTGTTTCCTCTTCAAGTAGCCCTAGGCACAGACTGTGGAAAAGCACTTTCATTTAGAGGGGTTGCCAAGCTTCTTAGAAATTACGATTTTCCGAAATACCAGCAAATATTTTTCACCCAATCTTGATGATACTTGGTGGTAATGATCAGTACACAAATCCCACTTGGCTCACCAAATTTTGTTCTTCTAGGTTGAAGCGTTCGTCTACATTAGCAGTTTTTATATTTAGGTTTCCCTCTGTTCTCTCGTATATAGATAGATGATTTTGGAACTCTAAATCCAACACGGTTTGTAGTAGCTCTTTGAAACTTGACAAAATGAAGGAGTTCTCAGTTTTGTCTCTATGGTTTGTTTCCTCTTCAAGTAGCCCTAGGCACAGACTGTGGAAATGTACTTTCATTGAGATGGGATGAGAGGCTTCTAAGAAATAACGAGTTTCCGAAATACCAGCAAATATTTTTTCACCCAAACTTGATGATACTTGGTGGTAATGATCAGTACACAAATCCCACTTGGCTCACCAACTCTTGTTCTTCTAGTTTGAAGCGTTCGTCTACAGTAGAAGTTTTTATATTTAGGTTTCCCTCTGTTCTCTCCTACATAGATGAAGATTTTTAACTCTAAATCCAACATGGTTTGTAGTAGCTCTTTGAAACTTGATAAAATAAAAAAGTTCTCAGTTTTGTCTCTATGGTTTGTTTCCTCTTCAAGTAGTCCTAGGCACAGACTGTGGAAAGCACTTTCACTGAGATGGGTTTCCAAACTTCTAAGAAATAACGAGATTCCAAAATACCAGCAAATATTTTTTCACCCAATCTTGATGATACTTGGTGGTAATGATCAGTACACAAATCCCACTTGGCTCACCAAATTTTGTTCTTCTAGGTTGATGCGTTCGTCTACAGTAGCAGTTGTTATGTTTAGGTTTCCCTCTGTTCTCTCATATATAGATAGATGAATTTGGAACTCTAAATCCAACATGGTTTGTAGTAGCTCCTTGAACCTTGATAAAATAAAGGAGTTCTCAGTTTTGTCTCTATGGTTTGTTTCCTCTTCAAGTAGCCCTAGGCACAGACTGTGGAAAAGCACTTTCATTGAGATGGGTTGAGAAGCTTCTAAGAAATAACGATTTTCCGAAATACCAGCAAATATTTGTTCACCCAATCTTGATGATACTTGGTGGTAATGATCAGGACACAAAATCCCCTTGGCTCACCAAATTTTGTTCTTCTAGGTTGAAGCGTTCGTCTACAGTAGCGGTTTTTATATTTTGTTTCCCTCCGTTCTCTCCTATATAAATAGATGAATTTGAAACTCTAAATCCAACATGGTTTATAGTAGCTCTTTGAAACTTGACAAAATAAAGGAGTTCTCAGTTTTGTCTCTATTGTTTGTTTCCTCTTCCGGTAGCCCTAGGCACAGACTGTGGAAAAGCACTCTCATTGAGAGGGGTTGCCAAGCTTCTAAGAAATAACGAGTTTCCGAAATACCAGCAAATATTTGTTCACACAATCTAGTTGATACTTGGTGGTAATGATCAGTACACAAATCCCACTTGGCTCACCAAATTTTGTTCTTCTAGGTTGAAGCGTTCGTCTACAGTAGCAGTTTTTATATTTAGGTTTCCCTCTGTTCTCTCCTATATAGATAGATGATTTTGGAACTCTAAATCCAACATGGTTTGTAGTAGCTCTTTGAAACTTGACAAAATGAAGGAGTTCTCAGTTTTGTCTCTATGGTTTGTTTCCTCTTCAAGTTGCCCTAGGCACAGACTGTGGAAATGTACTTTCATTGAGATGGGTTGAGAAGCTTCTAAGAAATAACGAGTTTCCGAAATGCCAGCAAATATTTTTTCACCCAAACTTGATGATACTTGGTGGTAATGATCAGTACACAAATCCCACTTGGATCACCAAATTTTGTTCTTCTAGTTTTACGCTTTCGTCTACAGTAGCAGTTTTTATAGTTAGGTTTCCCTCTGTTCTCTCATATATAGATAGATGAATTTGGAACTCTAAATCCAACATGGTTTGTCGTAGCTCCTTGAAATTTGAAAAAATAAAGGACTTCTCAGTTTTCTCTCTATGGTTTGTTTCCTCTACCAGTAGCCCTAGGCACAGACTGTGGAAAAGCACTTTCATTGAGAGTGGTTGCCAAGCTTCTAAGAAATAACGAGTTTCCGAAATACCAGAAAATATTTTTTACCCAAACTTGATGATACTTGGTGGTAATGATCAGTACACAAATCCCACTTGGCTCACCAAATTTTGTGCTTTCAGGTTGATCCGTTCGTCTACAGTAGCAGTTTTTATAGTTAGGTTTCCCTCTGTTCTCTCATATATAGATAGATGAATTTGGAACTCTAAATCCAACATGGTTTGTAGTAACTCTTTGAAACTTGATAAAATAGAAAAGTTCTCAGTTTTGTCTATATGGTTTGTTTCCTCTTCAAGTACTCCTAGGCACAGACTGTGGAAAGCACTTTCACTGAGATGGGTTGCCAAGCTTCTGAGAAATAACGAGTTCCCAAAATACCAGCAAATATTTTTTCACCCAATCTTGATGATACTTGGTGGTAATGATCAGTACACAAATCCCACTTGGCTCACCAAATTTTGTTCTTTTAGGTTGATGCGTTCGTCTACAGTAGCAGTTTTTATAGTTAGGTTTCCCTCTGTTCTCTCATATATAGATAGATGAATTTGGAACTCTAAATCCAATATGGTTTGTAGTAGCTCTTTGAAACTTGATAAAATAAAGGAGTTCTCAGTTTTGTCTCTTTGGTTTGTGTCCTCTTCAAGTAGCCCTAGGCACAGACTGTGGAAAAGCACTTTCATTGAGAGGGGTTGCCATGCTTCTAAGAAATTACGAATTTCCGAATACCAGCAAATATTTTTTCACCCAATATTGATGATACTTGGTGGTAATGATCAGTACACAAATCCCACTTGGATCACCAAATTTTGTTCTTCTAGTTTTACGCTTTCGTCTACAGTAGCAGTTTTTATAGTTAGGTTTCCCTCTGTTCTCTCATATATAGATAGATGAATTTGGAACTCTAAATCAAACATGGTTTGTAGTAGCTCTTTGAAACTTGACAAAATAAAGGAGTTCTCAGTTTGTCTCTATGGTTTGTTTCCTCTTCAAGTAGCCCTAGGCACAGACTGTTGAAAAGCACTTTCATGGAGAGGGGTTGCCAAGCTTCTTAGAAATTACGAGTTTCCGAAATACCAGCAAATATTTTTCACCCAATCTTGATGATACTTGGTGGTAATTATCAGTACACAAATCCCACTTGGCTCACCAAATTTTGTTCTTCTAGGTTGAAGCGTTCGTCTACAGTAGCAGTTTTTATATTTAGGTTTCCCACTGTTCTCTCGTATATAGATAGATGATTTTGGAACTCTAAATCCAACATGGTTTGTAGTAGCTCTTTGAAACTTGACAAAATGAAGGAGTTCTCAGTTTTGTCTCTATGGTTTGTTTCCTCTTCAAGTAGCCCTAGGCACAGACTGTGGAAATGTACTTTCATTGAGATGGGATGAGAGGCTTCTAAGAAATAACGAGTTTCCGAAATACCAGCAAATATTTTTTCACCCAAACTTGATGATACTTGGTGGTAATGATCAGTACACAAATCCCACTTGGCTCACCAATTTTTGCTCTAGTTTGAAGCGTTCGTCTACAGTAGCAGTTTTTATATTTAGGTTTCCCTCTGTTCTCTCCTATGTAGATGAAGAATTTTAACTCTAAATCCAACATGGTTTGTAGTAGCTCTTTGAAACTTGATAAAATAAAAAAGTTCTCAGTTTTGTCTCTATGGTTTGTTTCCTCTTCAAGTAGTCCTAGGCACAGACTGTGGAAAGCACTTTCACTGAGATGGGTTTCCAAACTTCTAAGAAATAACGAGATTCCAAAATACCAGCAAATATTTTTTCACCCAATCTTGATGATACTTGGTGGTAATGATCAGTACACAATTCCCACTTGGCTCACCAAATTTTGTTCTTCTAGGTTGATGCGTTCGTCTACAGTAGCAGTTGTTATGTTTAGGTTTCCCTCTGTTCTCTCATATATAGATAGATGAATTTGGAACTCTAAATCCAACATGGATTGTAGTAGCTCCTTGAAGGTTTATAAAATAAAGGAGTTCTCAGTTTTGTCTTTATGGTTTGTTCCCTCTTCAAGTAGTCCTAGGCACAGACTGTGGAAAGCACTTTCACTGAGATGGGTTGCCAAGTTTCTAAGAAATTACCAGTTTCCAAAATACCAGCAAAGATTTTTTCACCCAATCTTGATGATACATGGTGGTAATGATCAGTACACAAATCCCACTTGGATCCCCAAATTTTGTTCTTCTAGGTTGATGCGTTCGTCTACAGTAGCAGCTTTTATACTTAGGTTTCCCTCTGTTCTCTCATATATAGATAGATGAATTTGGAACTCTAAATCCAACATGGTTTGTAGTAGCTCCTTGAACCTTGATAAAATAAAGGAGTTCTCAGTTTTGTCTCTATGGTTTGTTTCCTCTTCAAGTAGCCCTAGGCACAGACTGTGGAAAAGCACTTTCATTGAGATGGGTTGAGAAGCTTCTAAGAAATAACGATTTTCCGAAATACCAGCAAATATTTGTTCACCCAATCTTGATGATACTTGGTGGTAATGATCAGGACACAAATCCCACTTGGCTCACCAAATTTTGTTCTTCTAGGTTGAAGCGTTCGTCTACAGTAGCGGTTTTTATATTTTGTTTCCCTCCGTTCTCTCCTATATAAATAGATGAATTTGAA
>NW_027511323.1:0-26149 GCF_048772815.1 Callospermophilus lateralis
GTAATGATCAGTACACAAATCCCACGTGGCTCACCAAACTTTGTTCTTCTAGGTTGAAGCGTTCGTCTACAGAAGCAGTTTTTATATTTAAGATTCCCTCTGGTTTGTTCTATATAGATAGATGAATTTGCAACTCTAAATCCAACATGGTTTGTAGTAGCTCTTTGAAACTTGACAAAATAAAGGAGTTCTCAGTTTTGTCTCTATGGTTTGTTTCCTCTTTAAGTAGCCCTAAGCACAGACTGTGGAAAAGCACTTTCATTGAGAGGGGTTGTCAAGCTTCTAAGAATTAACGAGTTTCCGAAATACCAGCAAATATTTTTTCACCCGATCTTGATGATACTTGGTGGTAATGATCAGTACACAAATTCCACTTGGCTCACCAAATATTGTTCTTCTAGGTTGAAGCGTTCGTCTACAGTAGCAGTTTTTATATTTAGGTTTCCCTCTGCTCTCTCCTATATAGATACATGAATTTGGAACTTTAAATCCAACATGGTTTGTAGTAGCTCTTTGAAACTTGACAAAATGAAGGAGTTCTCAGTTTTGTCTCTATGGTTTGTTTCCGCTTTAAGTAGCCCTAAGCACAGACTGTGTAAAAGCACTTTCATTGAGAGGGGTTGCC
This sequence comes from Callospermophilus lateralis, assembly GCF_048772815.1. Taxonomy (NCBI): domain Eukaryota; kingdom Metazoa; phylum Chordata; class Mammalia; order Rodentia; family Sciuridae; genus Callospermophilus; species Callospermophilus lateralis. The sequence goes on from NW_027511323.1 coordinate 626, forward strand.
AAGCTTCTAATAATTAACGATTTTCCCAAATTCCAGCAAATATTTTTCACCCAATCTTGATGATACTTGGTGGTAATGATTAGTACACAAATCCCACTTGGCTCAGGAAATTTTGTTCTTCTAGGTTGAAGCGTTCGTGTACAGTAGCAGTTTTTAATTAAGGTTTCCTTCTGTTCTCTCCTATATAGATAGATGAATTTGGAACTCTAAATCCAACATGGTTTGTAGTAGCTCTTTGAAACTTGACAAAATAAAGGAGTTCTCAGTTTTGTCTCTATGGTTTGTTTCCTCTTCAAGTAGCCCTAGGCACAGACTGTGTAAAAGCACTTTCATTGATAGGGGTTGCCAACCTTCTAAGAATTAATGAGTTTCCGAAATACCAGCAAATATTTTTTCACCCGATCTTGATGATACTTGGTGGTAATGATTAGTACACAAATCCCACTTGGCTCAGGAAATTTTGTTCTTCTAGGTTGAAGCGTTCATATACAGTAGTAGTTTTTATATTTAGTTTTCCCTCTGTTCTCTCCTATATAGATAGATGAATGTGGAACTCTAAATCCAACATGGTTTGTAGTAGCTCTTTGAAACTTTACAAAATAAAAAAGTTCTCATTTTTGTCTCTATGGTTTGTTTCCTCTTCAAGTAGCCCTCAGCGCAGACTGTGGAAAAGCACTTTCATTGAGAGGGCTTGCCAAGCTTCTAAGAATTAACGAGTTTCCGAAGTACCAGCAAATATTTTTTCACCCGATCTTGATGATACTTGGTGGTAATGATTAGTACACAAATCCCACTTGGCTCACGAAATTTGTACTTCTCGGTTGAAGCGTTCGTGTACAGTAGCACTTTTTATTATTAGGTTTCCTTGTGTTCTCTTCTATATAGGTAGATGAATTTGGAACTCTAAATCCAACATGGTTTGTAGTAGCTCTTTGAAACTTGACAAAATAAAGGAGTTCTCAGTTTTGTCTCTATGGTTTGTTTAATCTTCAAGAAGCCCTAGGCACACACTGTGGAAAAGCACTTTCATTGAGAGGGGTTGCCAACCTTCTAAGAATTAACGAGTTTCCGAAATACCTGCAAATATTTTTTCACCCAATCTTGATGATACTTGGTGGTAATGATCAGTACACAAATCCCACTTGGCTCACGAAATTTTGTTCCTGTAGGTTGAAGCATTCGTCTACAGTAGCAGTTTTTATATTTAGATTTCCATCTGCTCAATCCTATATAGATAGATGAATTTGGAACTCTAAATCCAACATGGTTTGTAGTAGCTCTTTGAAACTTGAAAAATTAAAGGAGTTCTCAGTTTTGTCTCTATGGTTTGTTTCCTCTTTAAGTAGCTCTAAGCACAGACTGTGTAAAAGCACTTTCATTGAGAGGGGTTGTCAAGCTTCTAAGAATTAACGAGTTTCCGAAATACCAGCAAATATTTTTTCACCCAATCTTGATGATACTTGGGGGTAATGATCAGTACACAAATCCCACTTGGCTCACCAAATTTTGTTCTTCTAGGTTGAAGCGTTCGTCTACAGTAGCAGTTTTTATATTTAGATTTCCATCTGCTCAATCCTATATAGATAGATGAATGTGGAACTCTAAATCCAACATGATTTGTAGTAGCTCTTTGAAACTTGACAAAATAAAGGAGTTCTCAGTTTTGTCTCTATGGTTTGTTTCCTCTTCAAGTAGCCCTAAGCACAGACTGTGAAAAAGCACTTTCATTGAGAGGGGTTGTCAATCTTCTAAGAATTAACGTGTTTTCGAAATACCAGCAAATATTTTTTCACCCAATCTTGATGATACTTGGTGGTAATGATCAGTACACAAATCCCACTTGGCTCACCAAATTTTGTTCTTCTAGGTTGAAGCGTTCGTCTACAGTAGCAGTTTTTATATTTAGGTTTCCCTCTGCTCTCTCCTATATAGATACATGAATTTGGTACTTTAAATCCAAATTGGTTTGTAGTAGCTCTTTGAAACTTGACAAAATGAAGGAGTTCTCAGTTTTGTCTCTATGGTTTGTTTCCGCTTTAAGTAGCCCTAAGCACAGACTGTGTAAAAGCACTTTTCATTGAGAGGGATTGCCAAGCTTCTAATAATTAACGAGTTTCCCAAATACCAGCAAATATTTTTCACCCAATCTTGATGATACTTGGTAGTAATGATCAGTACACAAATCCCACTTGGCTCACCAAATTTTGTTCTTCTAGGTTGAAGCGTTCATCTACAGTAGTAGTTTTTATATTTAGTTTTCCCTCTGTTCTCTCCTATATAGATAGATGAATGTGGAACTCTAAATCCAACATGATTTGTAGTATCTCTTTGAATCTTGACAAAATAAAGGAGTTCTCAGTTTTGTCTCTATGGTTTGTTTCCTCTTCAATAGCCCTAGGCACAGACTGTGGAAAAGCACTTTCATCGAGAGGGGTTGCCAAGCTTCTAAGAATTAACGACTTTCCGAAATACCAGCAAATATTTTTTCACCCAATCTTGATGATACTTGGTGGTAATGATCAGTACACAAATCCCACTTGGCTCACGAAATTTTGTTCTTCTAGGTTGAAGCGTTCGTCTACAGTAGCAGTTTTTATATTTAGATTTCCATCTGCTCAATCCTATATAGATAGATGAATTTTGAACTCTAAATCCAACATGGTTTGTAGTAGCTCTTTGAAACTTGACAAAATAAAGGAGTTCTCAGTTTTGTCTCCATGGTTTGTTTCCTCTTTAAGTAGCCCTAAGCACAGACTGTGTAAACACTTTCATTGAGAGGGGTTGTCAAGCTTCTAAGAATTAACGAGTTTCCGAAATACCAGCAGATATTTTTTCACCCAATCTTGATGATACTTTGTGGTAATGATCAGTACACAAATCCCACTTGCCTCACCAAATTTTGTTCCTCTAGGTTGAAGCGTTCGTCTACAGAAGCAGTTTTTATATGTAGGATTCCCTCTGATCTCTCCTATATAGATAGATGAATTTGGAACTCTAAATCCAACATGGTTAGTAGTAGCACTTTGAAACTTGACAAAATAAAGGAGTTCTCAGTTTTGTCTCTATGTTTTGTTTCCTCTTCAAGTAGCCCTAAGCACAGACTGTGAAAAAGCACTTTCATTGAGAGGGGTTGTCAATCTTCTAAGAATTAACGCGTTTCCGAAATACCAGCAAATATTTTTTCACCCAATCTTGATGATACTTGGTGGTAATGATCAGTACACAAATCCCACTTGGCTCACCAAATATTGTTCTTCTAGGTTGAAGCGTTCGTCTACAGTAGCAGTTTTTATATTTAGGTTTCCCTCTGCTCTCTCCTATATAGATACATGAATTTGGAACTTTAAATCCAACATGGTTTGTAGTAGCTCTTTGAAACTTGACAAAATGAAGGAGTTCTCAGTTTTGTCTCTATGGTTTGTTTCCGCTTTAAGTAGCCCTAAGCACAGACTGTGTAAAAGCACTTTCATTGAGAGGGGTTGCCAAGCTTCTAATAATTAACGATTTTTCCAAATTCCAGCAAATATTTTTCACCCAATCTTGATGATACTTGGTGGTAATGATTAGTACACAAATCCCACTTGGCTCAGGAAATTTTGTTCTTCTAGGTTGAAGCGTTCGTGTACAGTAGCAGTTTTTAATTTAGGTTTCCTTCTGTTCTCTCCTATATAGATAGATGAATTTGGAACTCTAAATCCAACATGGTTTATAGTAGCTCTTTGAAACTTGACAAAATAAAGGAGTTCTCAGTTTTGTCTCTATGGTTTGTTTCCTCTTCATGTAGCCCTAGGCACAGACTGTGTAAAAGCACTTTCATTGATAGGGGTTGCCAACCTTCTAAGAATTAACGAGTTTCCGAAATACCAGCAAATATTTTTTCACCCGATCTTGATGATACTTGGTGGTAATGATTAGTACACAAATCCCACTTGGCTCACGAAATTTTGTTCTTCTAGGTTGAAGCGTTCATATACAGTAGTAGTTTTTATATTTAGTTTTCCCTCTGTTCTCTCCTATATAGATAGATGAATGTGGAACTCTAAATCCAACATGGTTTGTAGTAGCTCTTTGAAACTTGACAAAATAAAGGAGTTCTCAGTTTTGTCTCCATGGTTTGTTTCCTCTTTAAGTAGCCCTAAGCACAGACTGTGTAAGCACTTTCATTGAGAGGGGTTGTCAAGCTTCTAAGAATTAACGAGTTTCCGAAATACCAGCAGATATTTTTTCACCCAATCTTGATGATACTTTGTGGTAATGATCAGTACACAAATCCCACTTGCCTCACCAAATTTTGTTCTTCTAGGTTGAAGCGTTCATCTACACAAGCAGTTTTTATATGTAGGATTCCCTCTGATCTCTCCTATATAGATAGATGAATTTGGAACTCTAAATCCAACATGGTTAGTAGTAGCACTTTGAAACTTGACAAAATAAAGGAGTTCTCAGTTTTGTCTCTATGGTTTGTTTCCTATTCAAGTAGCCCTAAGCACAGACTGTGAAAATCACTTTCATTGAGAGGGGTTGTCAATCTTCTAAGAATTAACGCGTTTCCGAAATACCAGCAAATATTTTTTCACCCAATCTTGATGATACTTGGTGGTAATGATCAGTACACAAATCCCACTTGGCTCACCAAATATTGTTCTTCTAGGTTGAAGCGTTCGTCTACAGTAGCAGTTTTTATATTTAGGTTTCCCTCTGCTCTCTCCTATATAGATACATGAATTTGGAACTTTTAAATCCAACATGGTTTGTAGTAGCTCTTTGAAACTTGACAAAATGAAGGAGTTCTCAGTTTTGTCTCTATGGTTTGTTTCCGCTTTAAGTAGCCCTAAGCACAGACTGTGTAAAAGCACTTTCATTGAGAGGGGTTGCCAAGCTTCTAATAATTAACGATTTTTCCAAATTCCAGCAAATATTTTTCACCCAATCTTGATGATACTTGGTGGTAATGATTAGTACACAAATCCCACTTGGCTCAGGAAATTTTGTTCTTCTAGGTTGAAGCGTTCGTGTACAGTAGCAGTTTTTAATTTAGGTTTCCTTCTGTTCTCTCCTATATAGATAGATGAATTTGGAACTCAAAATCCAACATGGTTTGTAGTAGCTCTTTGAAACTTGACAAAATAAAGGAGTTCTCAGTTTTGTCTCTATGGTTTGTTTCCTCTTCATGTAGCCCTAGGCACAGACTGTGTAAAAGCACTTTCATTGATAGGGGTTGCCAACCTTCTAAGAATTAACGAGTTTCCGAAATACCAGCAAATATTTTTTCACCCGATCTTGATGATACTTGGTGGTAATGATTAGTACACAAATCCCACTTGGCTCACGAAATTTTGTTCTTCTAGGTTGAAGCGTTCATATACAGTAGTAGTTTTTATATTTAGTTTTCCCTCTGTTCTCTCCTATATAGATAGATGAATGTGGAACTCTAAATCCAACATGGTTTGTAGTAGCTCTTTGAAACTTTACAAAATAAAAAAGTTCTCATTTTTGTCTCTATGGTTTGTTTCCTCTTCAAGTAGCCCTCAGCGCAGACTGTGGAAAAGCACTTTCATTGAGAGGGCTTGCCAAGCTTCTAAGAATTAACGAGTTTCCGAAGTACCAGCAAATATTTTTTCACCCGATCTTGATGATACTTGGTGGTAATGATTAGTACACAAATCCCACTTGGCTCACGAAATTTGTACTTCTCGGTTGAAGCGTTCGTGTACAGTAGCACTTTTTATTATTAGGTTTCCTTGTGTTCTCTCCTATATAGGTAGATGAATTTGGAACTCTAAATCCAACATGGTTTGTAGTAGCTCTTTGAAACTTGACAAAATAAAGGAGTTCTCATTTTTGTCTCTATGGTTTGTTTATCTTCAAGAAGCCCTAGGCACACACTGTGGAAAAGCACTTTCATTGAGAGGGGTTGCCAACCTTCTAAGAATTAACGAGTTTCCGAAATACCTGCAAATATTTTTTCACCCAATCTTGATGATACTTGGTGGTAATGATCAGTACACAAATCCCACTTGGCTCACGAAATTTTGTTCCTGTAGGTTGAAGCGTTCGTCTACAGTAGCAGTTTTTATATTTAGATTTCCATCTGCTCAATCCTATATAGATAGATGAGTTTGGAACTCTAAATCCAACATGGTTTGTAGTAGCTCTTTGAAACTTTACAAAATAAAGGAGTTCTCAGTTTTGTCTCTATGGTTTGTTTCCTCTTTAAGTAGCCCTAAGCACAGACTGTGTAAAAGCACTTTCATTGAGAGGGGTTGTCAAGCTTCTAAGAATTAACGAGTTTCCGAAATACCAGCAAATATTTTTTCACCCAATCTTGATGATACTTGGTGGTAATGATCAGTACACAAATCCCACTTGGCTCACCAAATTTTGTTCTTCTAGGTTGAAGCGTTCGTCTACAGTAGCAGTTTTTATATTTAGGTTTCCTCTGCTCTCTCCTATATAGATACATGAATTTGGAACTTTAAATCCAACATGGTTTGTAGTAGCTCTTTGAAACTTGACAAAATGAAGGAGTTCTCAGTTTTGTCTCTATGGTTTGTTTCCGCTTTAAGTAGCCCTAAGCACAGACTGTGTAAAAGCACTTTCATTGAGAGGGGTTGCCAAGCTTCTAATAATTAAAGAATTTCCCAAATACCAGCAAATATTTTTCACCCAATCTTGATGATACTTGGTGGTAATGATCAGTACACAAATCCCACTTGGCTCACCAAATTTTGTTCTTCTAGGTTGAAGCGTTCATCTACAGTAGTAGTTTTTATATTTAGTTTTCCCTCTGTTCTCTCCTATATAGATCGATGAATGTGGAACTCTAAATCCAACATGATTTGTAGTATCTCTTTGAATCTTGACAAAATAAAGGAGTTCTCAGTTTTGTCTCTATGGTTTGTTTCCTCTTCAATAGCCCTAGGCACAGACTGTGAAAAAGCACTTTCATCGAGAGGGGTTGCCAAGCTTCTAAGAATTAACGACTTTCCGAAATACCAGCACATATTTTTTATGCAATCTTGATGATACTTGGTGGTAATGATCAGTACACAAATCCCACTTGGCTCACCAAAGTTTGTTCTTATAGGTTGAAGCGTTCGTGTACAGTAGCAGTTTTTATATTTAGGTTTCCTTCTGTTCTCTCCAATATAGATAGATGAATTTGGAACTCTAAATCCAACATGGTTTGGAGTAGCTCTTTGAAACTTGACAAAATAAAGGAGTTCTCAGTTTTGTCTCTATGGTTTGTTTCCCCTTCAAGTAGCCCTAAGCACAGACTGTGGAAAAGCACTTTCATTGAGAGGGGTTGCCAAACTTCTAAGAATTAAAGAGTTTCCGAAATACCTGCAAATATTTTTTCACCCAATATTGATGATACTTGGTGGTAATGATCAGTACACAAATCCCACGTGGCTCACCAAACTTTGTTCTTCTAGGTTGAAGCGTTCGTCTACAGAAGCAGTTTTTATATTTTAGATTACCTCTGCTCTGTCCTATATAGATAGATGAATTTGCAACTCTAAATCCAACACGGTTCGTAGTAGCTCTTTGAAACTTCACAAAATAAAGGAGTTCTCAGTTTTGTCTCTACGGTTTGTTTCCTCTTCAAGTAGCCCTAAGCACAGACTGTTGAAAAGCACTTTCATTGAGAGGGGTTGTCAAGCTTCTAAGAATTAACATGTTTCCGAAATACCAGCATATATTTTTTCACCCAATCTTGATGATACTTGGTGGTAATGATCAGTACACAAATCCCACTTGGCTCACCAAATTTTGTTCTTCTAGGTTGAAGCGTTCGTCTACAGTAGCAGTTTTTATATTTATATTTCCATCTGCTCTCTCCTATATAGATAGATGAATTTGGAACTCTAAATCCAACATGGTTTGTAGTAGCTCTTTGAAACTTGACAAAATAAAGGAGTTCTCAGTTTTGTCTCTATGGTTTGTTTCCTCTTTAAGTAGCCCTAAGCACAGACTGTGGAAAAGCACTTTCATTGAGAGGGGTTGTCAAGCTTCTAAGAATTAACGAGTTTCCGAAATACCAGCAAATATTTTTTCACCCAATCTTGATGATACTTGGTGGTAATGATAAGTACACAAATCCCACTTGGCTCACCAAATTTTGTTCTTCTAGATTGAAGCGTTCGTCTACAGAAGCAGTTTTCATATTTAGGATTCCCTCTGCTCTGTCCTAAATAGATAGATGAATTTGGAACTCTAAATCCAACATGGTTCGTAGTAGCTCTTTGAAACTTCACAAAATAAAGGAGTTCTCAGTTTTGTCTCTATGGTTTGTTTCCTCTTCAAATAGCCCTAAGCACAGACTGTGGAAAAGCACTTTCATTGAGAGGGGTTGTCAAGCTTCTAAGAATTAACGCGTTTCCGAAATACCAGCAAATATTTTTTCACCCCATCTTGATGAAACTTGGTGGTAATGATCAGTACACAAATCCCACTTGGCTCACCAAATTTTGTTCTTCTAGGTTGAAGCGTTCATCTACAGTAGTAGTTTTTATATTTAGTTTTCCCTCTGTTCTCTCCTATATAGATAGATGAATGTGGAACTCTAAATCCAACATGGTTTGTAGTAGCTCTTTGAAACTTTACAAAATAAAGGAGTTCTCAGTTCTGTCTCTAAGGTTTGTTTCCTCTTCAAGTAGCCCTCAGCACAGACTGTGGAAAAGCACTTTCATTGAGAGAAGTTGCCAAGCTTCTAAGAATTAAGGAGTTTCTGAAATACCAGCAAATATTTTTTCACCCGATCTTGATGATACTTGGTGGTAATGATCAGTACACAAATCCCACTTGGCTCACGAAATTTTGTTCTTCTAGGTTGAAGCGTTCGTCTACAGTAGCAGTTTTTATATTTAGATTTCCATCTGCTCAATCCTATATAGATAGATGAATTTTGAACTCTAAATCCAACATGGTTTGTAGTAGCTCTTTGAAACTTGACAAAATAAAGGAGTTCTAAGTTTTGTCTCCATGGTTTGTTTCCTATTTAAGTAGCCCTAAGCACAGACTTTGTAAAAGCACTTTCATTGAGAGGGGTTGTCAAGCTTCTAAGAATTAACGCGTTTCCGAAATACCAGCAAATATTTTTTCACCCCATCTTGATGAAACTTGGTGGTAATGATCAGTACACAAATCCCACTTGGCTCACCAAATTTTGTTCTTCTAGGTTGAAGTGTTCGTCTACAGTAGCAGTTTTTATATTTAGGTTTCCCTCTGCTCTCTCCTATATAGATACATGAATTTGGAACTTTAAATCCAACATGGTTTGTAGTAGCTCTTTGAAACTTGACAAAATGAAGGAGTTCTCAGTTTTGTCTCTGTGGTTTGTTTCCGCTTTAAGTAGCCCTAAGCACAGACTGTGTAAAAGCACTTTCATTGAGAGGGGTTGCCAAGCTTCTAATAATTAACGAGTTTCCCAAATACCAGCAAATATTTTTCACCCAATCTTGATGATACTTGGTGGTAATGATCAGTACACAAATCCCACTTGGCTCACCAAATTTTGTTCTTCTAGGTTGAAGCGTTCATCTACAGTAGTAGTTTTTATATTTAGTTTTCCCTCTGTTCTCTCCTATATAGATAGATGAATGTGGAACTCTAAATCTAACATGGTTTGTAGTAGCTCTTTGAAACTTGACAAAATAAAGAAGTTCTCAGTTCTGTCTCTAATGTTTGTTTCCTCTTCAAGTAGCCCTCAGCACAGACTTTGGAAAAGCACTTTCATTGAGAGAAGTTGCCAAGCTTCTAAGAATTAAGGAGTTTCCGAAATACCAGCAAATATTTTTTTCACCCGATCTTGATGATACTTGGTGGTAATGATTTGTACACAAATCCCACTTGGCTCATGAAATTTTGTTATTCTAGGTTGAAGCGTTCGTGTACAGTTGCAGTTTTTATATTTAGGTATCCTTCTGTTCTCTCTGATATAGATAGATGAATTTGGAACTCTAAATCCAACATGGTTTGTAGTAGCACTTTGAAACATGACAAAATATAGGAGTTATCAGTTTTGTCTCTATGGTTTGTTTCCTCTTCAAGTAGCCGTCGGCACAGACTGTGGAAAAGCACTTTCATTGATAGGGGTTTCCAACCTTCTAAGAATTAACGAGTTTCCGAAATACCAGCAAATATTTTTTCACCCAATCTTGATGATACTTGGTGGTAATGATCAGTACACAAATCCCACTTGGGTAACAAAATTTTGTTCTTCTAGGTTGAAGCGTTCATCTACAGTAGTAGTTTTTATATTTAGTTTTCCCTCTGTTCTCTCCTATATAGATAGATGAATTTGGAACTCTAAATCCAACATGGTTCGTAGTAGCTCTTTGAAACTTCACAAAATAAAAGAGTTCTCAGTTTTGTCTCTATGTTTTGTTTCCTCTTTATGTAGCCCTAAGCACAGACTGTGGAAAAGCACTTTCATTGAGAGGGGTTGTCAAGCTTCTAAGAATTAACGAGTTTCCGAAATACCAGCATATATTTTTTCACCCAATCTTGATGATACTTGGTGGTAATGATAAGTACCCAAATCCCACTTGGCTCACCAAATTTTGTTCTTCTAGGTTGAAGCGTTCGTCTACAGTAGCAGTATTTATATTTAGGTTTCCCTCTGCTCTCTCCTATATAGATACATGAATTTTAACTTTAAATCCAACATGGTTTGTAGTAGCTCTTTGAAACTTGACAAAATAAAGGAGTTCTCAGTTTTGTCTCTATGGTTTGTTTCCGCTTTAAGTAGCCCTAAGCACAGACTGTGTAAAAGCACTTTCATTGAGAGGGGTTGCCAAGCTTCTAATAATTAACGAGTTTCCCAAATACCAGCAAATATTTTTCACCCAATCTTGATGATACTGGTGGTAATGATCAGTACACAAATCCCACTTGGCTCACCAAATTTTGTTCTTCTAGGTTTAAGCGTTCATCTACAGTAGTAGTTTTTATATTTAGTTTTCCCTCTGTTCTCTCCTATATAGATAGATGAATGTGGAACTCTAAATCCAACATGATTTGTAGTAGCTCTTTGAAACTTGACAAAATAAAGGAGGTCTCAGTTTTGTCTCTATGGTTTTTTCCTCTTCAAGTAGCCCTCAGCACAGACTGTGGAAAAGCACTTTCATTGAGAGGGGTTTCCAAGCTCCTAAGAATTAACGACTTCCCGAAATACCAGCAAATATTTTTTAACCCAATTTTGATGATACTTGGTGGTAATGATCAGTACACAAATTGCACTTGGCTCACCAAATTTTGTTCTTCTAGGTTGAAGCGTTCGTCTACAGTAGCAGTTTTTATATTTAGGTTTCCCTCTGTTCTCTCCTATATAAATAGATGAAGTTGGAACTCTAAATCCAACATGGTTTGTAGTATCTCTTTGAAATTTGACAAAATAAAGGAGTTCTCAGTTTTGTCTCTATGGTTTGTTTAGTCTTCAAGTAGCCCTAGGCACAGACTGTGGAAAAGCACTTTCATCGAGAGGGGTTGCCAAGCTTCTAAGAATTAACGAGTTTCCGAAATACCAGCAAATATTTCTTTTACCCAATCTTGATGATACTTGGTGGTATTATCAGTACACAAATCCCTCTTGGCTCACCAAATTTTGTTCTTCTAGGTTGAAACGTTCGTGTACAGAAGCAGTTTTTATATTTAGGTTTCCTTCTGTTCTCTCCTATATAGATAGATGAATTTGGAACTCTAAATCCAACATGGTTTGGAGTAGCTCTTTGAAACTTGACAAAATAAAGGAGTTCTCAGTTTTGTATCTATGGTTTGTTTCCTCTTCAAGTAGCCCTAGGCTCAGACTGTGGAAAAGCACTTTCATTGAGAGGGGTTGCCAAGCTTCTAAGAATTAACGAGTATCCGAAATACCAGCAAATATTTTTTCACCCAATATTGATGATACTTGGTGGTAATGATCAGTACACAAATCCAACTTGGCTCAAAATTTTGTTCTTCTAGGTTGAAGCGTTCGTCTACAGAAGCAGTTTTTATATTTAAGATTCCCTCTGCTCTGTCCTATATAGATAGATGAATTTGGAACTCTAAATCCAACACGGTTCGTAGTAGCTCTTTGAAACTTCACAAAATAAAGGAGTTCTCAGTTTTGTCTCTATGGTTTGTTTCCTCTTCAAGTAGCCCAAAGCACAGACTGTGGAAAAGCACTTTCATTGAGACGGGTTGTCAAGCTTCTAAGAATTAACGCGTTTCCGAAATACCAGCATATATTTTTTCAGCCAATCTTGATGATACTTGGTGGAAATGATCAGTACACAAATCCCACTTGGCTCACCCAATTTTGTTCTTCTAGGTTGAAGCGTTCATCTACAGTAGTAGTTTTTATATTTAGTTTTCCCTCTGTTCTCTCCTATATAGATAGATGAATGTGGAACTATAAATCCAACATGGTTTGTAGTAGCTCTTTGAAACTTGAAAAAATAAAGGAGTTCTCAGTTTTGTCTCTATGGTTTGTTTCCTCTTCAATTTTCCCTAGGCACAGACTGTGGAAATGCACTTTCATTGAGAGGGGTTGCCAACCTTCTACGAATTAACGAGTTTTTGAAATACCTGCAAATATTTTTTCACCCAATCTTGATGATACTTGGTGGTAATGATCAGTACACAAATCCCACTTGGCTCACCAAATTTTGTTCTTCTAGGTTGAACCGTTCGTCTACAGTAGCAGTTTTTATATTTAGATTTCCATCTGCTCAATCCTATATAGATAGATGAATTTGGAACTCTAAATCCAACATGGTTTGTAGTAGCTCTTTGAAACTTGACAAAATAAAGGAGTTATCAGTTTTTTCTCTATGGTTTGTTTCCTCTTCATGTAGCCCTAGGCACAGACAGTGGAAAAGCACTTTCATCGAAAGGGGTTGTCAAGCTTCTAAGAATTAACGAGTTTCCGAAATACCAGCAAGTATTTTTTTACGCAATCTTGATGATACTTGGTGGTAATGATCAGTACACAAATCCCACTTGGCTCACGAAATTTTGTTCTTACAGGTTGAAGCGTTCGTGTACAGTAGTAGTTTTTATATTTAGGTTTCCTTCTGTTCTCTCCTATATAGATAGAAGAATGTGGAACTCTAAATCCAACATGGTTTGTAGTAGCTCTTTGAAACTTGACAAAATAAAGGAGTTCTCAGTTTTGTCTCTATGGTTTGTTTCCTCTTCAAGTAGCCCTAGGCACAGACTGTGGAAAAGCACTTTCATTGAGAGGGGTTGCCAACCTTCTAAGAATTAACGAGTTTCCGAAATACCAGCAAATATTTTTTCACCCAATCTTGATGATACTTGGTGGTAATGATTTGTACACAAATCCCACTTGGCTCATGAAATTTTGTTCTTCTAGGGTGAAGCGTTCGTGTACAGTAGCAGTTTTTATATTTAGGTTTCCTTCTGTTCTCTCTGATATAGATAGATGAATTTGGAACTCTAAATCCAACATGGTTCGTAGTAGCACTTTGAAACTTGACAAAATAAAGGAGTTATCAGTTTTGTCTCTATGGTTTGTTTCCTCTTCAAGTAGCCCTAGGCACAGACTGTGGAAAAGCACTTTCATTGATAGGGTTTTCCAACCTTCTAAGAATTAACAGTTTCCGAAATACCAGCAAATATTTTTTCACCCAATCTTGATGATACTTGGTGGTAATGATCAGTACACAAATCCCACTTGGCTAACCAAATTTTGTTCTTCTAGGTTGAAGCGTTCGTCTACAGTAGCAGTTTTTATATTTAGGATTCCCTCCCCTCTCTCCTATATAGATAGATGAATTTGGAACTCTAAATCCAACATGGTTCGTAGTAGCTCTTTGAAACTTGACAAAATAAAAGAGTTCTCAGTTTTGTCTCTATGGTTTGTTTCCTCTTTAAGTAGCCCTAAGCACAGACTGTGGAAAACCACTTTCATTGAGAGGGGTTGTCATGCTTCTAAGAATTAACGAATTTCCGAAATACCAGCATATATTTTTTCACCCAATCTTGATGATACTTGGTGGAAATGATCAGTACCCAAATCCCACTTGGCTCACCAAATTTTGTTCTTCTAGGTTGAAGCGTTCGTCTACAGTAGCAGTATTTATATTTAGGTTTCCCTCTGCTCTCTCCCATATAGATACCTGAATTTGGAACTTTAAATCCAACATGGTTTGTAGTAGCTCTTTGAAACTTGACAAAATAAAGGAGTTCTCAGTTTTGTCTCTATGGTTTGTTTCCGCTTTAAGTAGCCCTAAGCACAGACTGTGTAAAAGCACTTTCATTGAGAGGGGTTGCCAAGCTTCTAATAATTAACGATTTTCCCAAATACCAGCAAATATTTTTCACCCAATCTTGATGATACTTGGTGGTAATGATCAGTACACAAATCCCACTTGGCTCACCAAATTTTGTTCTTCTAGGTTGAAGCGTTCATCTACACTAGTAGTTTTTATATTTAGTTTTCCCTCTGTTCTCTCCTATATAGATAGATGAATGTGGAACTCTAAATCCAACATGATTTGTAGTAGCTCTTTGAAACTTGACAAAATAAAGGAGGTCTCAGTTTTGTCTCTATGTTTTTTTCCTCTTCAAGTAGCCCTCAGCACAGACTGTGGAAAAGCACTTTCATTGAGAGGCGTTGCCAAACTTCTAAGAATTAACGACTTCCCGAAATACCAGCAAATATTTTTTCACCCGATCTTGATGATACTTGATGGTAATGATCAGTACACAAATTCCACTTGGCTCACCAAATTTTGTTCTTCTAGGTTGAAGCGTTCATCTACAGTAGTAGTTTTTATATTTAGTTTTCCCACTGTTCTCTCTTATATATATAGATGAATTTGGAACTCAAAATTCAACATGGTTAGTAGAAGCTCTTTGAAACTTGACAAAATAAAGGAGTTCTCAGTTTTGTCTCTATGGTTTGTTTTCTCTTTAAGTAGCCCTATGCACAGACTGTGGAAAAGCACTTTCACTGAGAGGGGTTGCCAACCTTCTAAGAATTAACGAGTTTCCGAAATACCAGCAAATATTTTTTCACCCAATCTTGATGATACATTGTGGTAATGATCAGTACACAAATCCCACTTGGCTCACCAAATTTTGTTCTTCTAGGTTGAAGCGTTCGTCTACAGTTGTAGTTTTTATATTTAGGTTTCCATCTGCTCTCACCTATATTGATAGATGAATTTGAAACCCTAAATCCAACATGGTTTGTAGTAGCTCTTTGAAACTTGACAAAATAAAAGAGTTCTCAGTTTTGTCTCTATGGTTTTTTTCCTCTTTAAGTAGCCCTAAGCACAGACTGAGTAAAAGCACTTTCATTGAGAGGGGTTGCCTACCTTCTAAGAATTAACAAGTTTCCGAAATACGAGCGAACACTTTTTCACCCAATCTTGATGATACTTGGTGGTAATTATCAGTACATATATCCCACTTGGCTCACCAAATTTTGTTCTTCTAGGTTGAAGCGTTCGTCTACAGTAGTAGTTTTTATATTTAGGGTTCCATCTGCTCTCTCCTATATAGATAGATGAATTTGGAACTCTAAATCGAACATGGTTTGTAGTAGCTCTTTGAAAAGTGACAAAATAAAGGAGTGCTCAGTTTTGTCTCTATGCTTTGTTTCCTCTTTAAGTAGTCCTATGCACAGACTGTGGAAGAGCACTTTCATTGAGAGGGGTTGCCAAGCTTCTAAGAATTAACGAGTTTCCGAAATACCAGCAAATATTTTTTTCACCCAATCTTGAGGATACTTGGTGGTAATGAACAGTACACAAATCCCACTTGGCTCACCAAATTTTGTTCTTCTAGGTTGAAGTGTTCATCTACAGAAGCAGTTTTTATATTTAGGATTCCCTCTGCTCTGTCCTATATAGATAGATGAATTTGGATCTCTAAATCCAACATGGTTCGTAGTAGCTCTTTGAATCTTCACAAAATAAAGGAGTTCTCAGTTTTGTCTCTATGGTTTGCTTCCTCTTCAAGTAGCCCTAAGCACAGACTCTGGAAAAGCCCTTTCATTGAGAGGGGTTGTCAAGAATCTAAGAATTAACGCATTTCCGAAATACCAGCAAATATTTTTTCACCCAATCTTGAAGAAACTTGGTAGTAATGATCAGTACACAAATCCCACTTGGCTCACCAAATTTTGTTCTTCTAGGTTGAAGCGTTCGTCTACAGTAGCAGTATTTATATTTAGGTTTCCCTCTGCTCTCTCCTATATAGATACATGAATTTGGAACTTTAAATCCAACATGGTTTGTAGTAGCTCTTTGAAACTTCACAAAATAAAGGAGTTCTCAGTTTTGTCTCTATGGTTTGTTTCCGCTTTAAGTAGCCCTAAGCACAGACTGTGTAAAAGCACTTTCATTGAGAGGGGTTGCCAAGCTTCTAATAATTAACGAGTTTCCCAAATACCAGCAAATATTTTTCACCCAATCTTGATGATACTTGGTGGTAATGATCAGTACACAAATCCCACTTGGCTCACCAAATTTTGTTCTTCTAGGTTGAAGCGTTCATCTACAGTAGTAGTATTTATATTTAGTTTTCCCTCTGTTCTCTCCTATATAGATAGATGAATTTGGAACTCTAAATCCAACATGGTTTGTAGTAGCTCTTTGAAACTTTACAAAATAAAGGAGGTCTTAGTTTTGTCTCCATGGTTTGTTTCCCCTTCAAGTAGCCCTCAGCACAGACAGTGGAAAAGCACTTTCATCGAGAGGGGTTGCCAAGCTTCTAAGAATTAACGATTTTCCGAAATACAAGGAAATATTTTTTCACCCGATCTTGATAATACTTGGTGGTAATGATTAGTACACAAATCCGACTTGGCTCTCCAAATTTTGTTCTTCTAGGTTGAAGCGTTCGTGTACAGTAGCAGTTTTTATATTTAGGTTTCCTTCTGTTCTCTCCTATATAAATAGATGAATTTGGAACTCTATATCCAACATGGTTTGTTGTAGCTCTTTGAATCTTGACAAATAAAGGAGTTCTCAGTTATGTCTCTATGGTTTGTTTCCTCTTCAAGTAGCTCTAGGCACAGACTGTGGAACAGCACTCTCATCGAGAGGGGTTGCCAACCTTCTAAGAATTAACGAGTTTCATAAATACCTGCAAATATTTTTTCACCCAATCTTGATGATACATTGTGGTAATGATCAGTACACAAATCCCACTTGGCTCACCAAATTTTGTTCTTCTAGGTTGAAGCGTTCGTCTACAGTATTAGTTTTTATATTTAGGTTTCCATCTGCTCTCACCTATATTGATAGATGAATTTGGAACCTTCAATTCAACATGGTTTGTAGTAGCTCTTTGAAACTTGACAAAATAAAAGAGTTCTCAGTTTTGTCTCTATGGTTTGTTTCCTCTTTAAGTAGCCCTAAGCACAGACTGAGTAAAAGCACTTTCATTGAGAGGGGTTGCCTACCTTCTAAGAATTAACAAGTTTCCGAAATACGAGCGAACACTTTTTCACCCAATCTTGATGATACTTGGTGGTAATAATCAGTGCATAAATCCCACTTGGCTCACCAAATTTTGTTCTTCTAGGTTGAAGCGTTCGTCTACAGTAGTAGTTTTTATATTTAGGTTTCCATCTGCTCTCTCCTATATAGATAGATATATTTGGAACTCTAAATCGAACATGGTTTGTAGTAGCTCTTTGAAACTTGACAAAATAAAGGAGTGCTCAGTTTTGTCTCTATGCTTTGTTTCCTCTTTAAGTAGTCCTATGCACAGACTGTGGAAAAGCACTTTCATTGAGAGGGGTTGCCAAGCTTCTAAGAATTAACGAGTTTCCGAAATACCAGCAAATATTTTTTCACCCAATCTTGAGGATACTTGGTGGTAATGAACAGTACACAAATCCCACTTGGCTCACCAAATTTTGTTCTTCTAGGTTGAAGTGTTCATCTACAGAAGCAGTTTTTATATTTAGGATTACCTCTGCTCTGTCCTATATAGATAGATGAACTTGGAACTCTAAATCCAACATGGTTCGTAGTAGCTCTTTGAATCTTCAAAAAATATAGGAGTTCTCAGTTTTGTCTCTATGGTTTGTTTCCTCTTCAAGTAGCCCTAAGCACAGACTGTGGAAAAGAACTTTCATTGAGAGGGGTTGTCAAGAATCTAAGAATTAACTCATTTCCGAAATACCAGGAAATATTTTTTCACCCAATCTTGATGAAACTTGGTGGTAATGATCAGTACACAAATCCCACTTGGCTCACCAAATTTTGTTCTTCTAGGTTGAAGCGTTCATCTACAGTAGTAGTTTTTATATTTAGTTTTCCCTCTGTTCTCTCCTATATAGATCGATGAATGTGGAACTCTAAATCCAACATGATTTGTAGTATCTCATTGAATCTTGACAAAATAAAGGAGTTCTCAGTTTTGTCTCTATGGTTTGTTTCCTATTCAATAGCCCTAGGCACAGACTGTGGAAAAGCACTTTCATCGAGAGGGGTTGCCAAGCTTCAAAGAATTAACGACTTTCTGAAATACCAGCAAATATTTTTTACGCAATCTTGATGATACTTGGTGGTAATGATCAGTACACAAATCACACTTGGCTCACCAAATTTTGTTCTTATAGGTTGAAGCGTTCGTGTACAGTAGCAGTTTTTATATTTAGGTTTCCTTCTGTTCTCTCCAATATAGATAGATGAATTTGGAACTCTAAATCCAACATGGTTTGGAGTAGCTCTTTGAAACTTGACAAAATAAAGGAGTTCTAAGTTTTGTCTCCATGGTTTGTTTCCTCTTTAAGTAGCCCTAACCACAGACTGTGTAAAAGCACTTTCATTGAGAGGGGTTGTCAAGCTTCTAAGAATTAACGAGTTTCCGAAATACCAGCAAATATTTTTTCACCCAATCTTGATGATTCTTGGTGGTCATGATCAGTACACAAATCCCACTTGGCTCACCAAATTTGGTTCTTCTAGGTTGAAGCGTTCGTCTACAGAAGCAGTTTTTATATGTAGGATTCCCTCTGATCTCTCTTATATAGATAGATGAATTTGGAACTCTAAATCCAACATGGTTAGTAGTACCTCTTTGAAACTTGACAAAATAAAGGAGTTCTCAGTTTTGTCTCTATGGTTTGTTTCCTCTTAAAGTAGCCCTAAGCACAGACTGTGAAAAAGCACTTTCATTGAGAGGGGTTGTCAATCTTCTAAGAATTAACGCGTTTCCGAAATACCACCAAATATTTTTTCACCCAATCTTGATGATACTTGGTGGTAATGATAAGTACACAAATCCCACTTGGCTCACCAAATTTTGTTCTTCTAGGTTGAAGCGTTCGTCTACAGTAGCAGTTTTTATATTTAGGTTTCCCTCTGCTCTCTCCTATATAGATTCATGAATTTGGAACTTTAAATCCAACATGGTTTGTAGTAGCTCTTTGAAACTTGACAAAATGAAGGAGTTCTCAGTTTTGTCTCTATGGTTTGTTTCCGCTTTAAGTAGCCCTAAGCACAGACTGTGTAAAAGCACTTTCATTGAGAGGGGTTGCCAAGCTTCTAATAATTAAAGAGTTTCCCAAATACCAGCAAATATTTTTCACCCAATCTTGATGATACTTGGTGGTAATGATCAGAAAACAAATCCCACTTGGCTCACCAAATTTTGTTCTTCTAGGTTGAAGCGTTCATCTACAGTAGTAGTTTTTATATTTAGTTTTCCCTCTGTTCTCTCCTATATAGATAGATGAATGTGGAACTCTAAATCCAACATGATTTGTAGTAGCTCTTTGAAACTTTACAAAATAAAGGAGTTCTCAGTTTTGTCTCTATGGTTTGTTTCCTCTTCAAGTAGCCATCAGCACAGACTGTGGAAAAGCACTTTCATTGAGAGGGGTTGCCAAGCTTCTAAGAATTAACGACTTCCCGAAATACCAGCAAATATTTTTTCACCCGATCTTGATGATACTTGGTGGTAATGATTAGTACACAAATCCCACTTGGCTCACGAAATTTTGTTCTTCTAGGTTGAAGCGTTCGTGTACAGTAGCAGTTTTTATATTTAGGTTTCCTTCTGTTCTCTCCTATATAGATAGATGAATTTGGAACTCTAAATCCCACGTGGTTCGTAGTAGCTCTTTGAAACTTGACAAAATAAAGGAGTTCTCAGTTTTGTCTCTATGGTTTGTTTCCTCTTCAAGTAGCCCTAGGCACAGACTGTGGAAAAGCACTTTCATTGAGAGGGGTTGCCAAGCTTCTAAGAATTAACGAGTTTCCGAAATACCAGCAAATACTTTTTCACCCAATCTTGATGATACTTGGTGGTAATGATTTGTACACAAATCCCACGTGGCTCACCAAATTTTGTTCTTCTAGGTTGAAGCGTTGGTCTACAGAAGCAGTTTTTATATTTAAGATTCCCTCTGCTCTGTCCTATATAGATAGATGAATTTGCAACTCTAAATCCAACACGGTTCGTAGTAGCTCTTTGAAACTTAACAAAATAAAGGAGTTCTCAGTTTTGTCTCTATGGTTTGTTTCCTCTTCAAGTAGCCCAAAGCACAGACTGTGGAAAAGCACTTTCATTGAGAGGGGTTGTCAAGCTTCTAAGAATTAACGCGTTTCCGAAATACCAGCATATATTTTTTCAGCCAATCTTGATGATACTTGGTGGAAATGATCAGTACACAAATCCCACTTGGCTCACCCAATTTTGTTCTTCTAGGTTGAAGCGTTCATCTACAGCAGTAGTTTTTATATTTAGTTTTCCCTCTGTTCTCTCCTATATAGATAGATGAATGTGGAACTATAAATCCAACATGGTTTGTAGTAGCTCTTTGAAACTTGACAAAATAAAGGAGTTCTCAGTTTTGTCTCTATGGTTTGTTTCCTCTTCAAGTTTCCCTAGGCACAGACTGTGGAAAAGCACTTTCATTGAGAGGGGTTGCCAACCTTCTAAGAATTAACGAGTTTCCGAAATACAAGCAAATATTTTTTCACCCAATCTTGATGATACTTGGTGGTAATGATCAGTACACAAATCCCACTTGGCTCACCAAATTTTGTTCTTCTAGGTTGAACCGTTCGTCTACAGTAGCAGTTTGTATATTTATATTTCCATCTGCTCTCTCCTATATAGATAGATGAATTTGGAACTCTAAATCCAACATGGTTTGTAGTAGCTTTTTGAAACTTGACAAAATAAAGGAGTTCTCTGTTTTGTCTCTATGGTTTGTTTCCTCTTTAAGTAGCCCTAAGCACAGACTGTGGAAAAGCACTTTCATTGAGAGGGGTTGTCAAGCTTCTAAGAATTAACGAGTTTCCGAAATACCAGCAAATATTTTTTCACCCAATCTTGATGATACTTGGTGGTAATGATCAGTACACAAATCCCACTTGGCTCACCAAATTTTGTTCTTCTAGGTTGAAGCGTTCGTCTACAGAAGCAGTTTTTATATTTAGGATTCCCTCTGCTCTGTCCTAAATAGATAGATGAATTTGGAACTCTAAATCCAACAAGGTTCGTAGTAGCTCTTTGAAACTTCACAAAATAAAGGAGTTCTCAGTTTTGTCTCTATGGTTTGTTTCCTCTTCATGTAGCCCTAAGCACAGACTGTGGAAAAGCACTTTCATTGAG
This sequence comes from Callospermophilus lateralis, assembly GCF_048772815.1. NCBI lineage: Eukaryota > Metazoa > Chordata > Mammalia > Rodentia > Sciuridae > Callospermophilus > Callospermophilus lateralis. Next base: position 22,223 of record NW_027511323.1, read on the forward strand.
AGGGGTTGTAAAGCTTCTAAGAATTAACGCATTTCCGAAATACCAGCAAATATTTTTTCACCCAATCTTGATGAAACTTGGTGGTAATGATCAGTACACAAATCCCACTTGGCTCAACAAATTTTGTTCTTCTAGGTTGAAGCGTTCATCTACAGTAGTAGTTTTTATATTTAGTTTTCCCTCTGTTCTCTCCTATATAGATAGATGAATGTGGAACTCTAAATCCAACATGGTTTGTAGTAGCTCTTTGAAACTTGACAAAATAAAGAAGTTCTCAGTTCTGTCTCTAATGTTTGTTTCCTCTTCAAGTAGCCCTCAGCACAGACTTTGGAAAAGCACTTTCATTGAGAGAAGTTGCCAAGCTTCTAAGAATTAAGGAGTTTCCGAAATACCAGCAAATATTTTTTCACCCGATCTTGATGATACTTGGTGGTAATGATTTGTACACAAATCCCACTTGGCTCATGAAATTTTGTTCTTCTAGGTTGAAGCGTTCGTGTACAGTAGCAGTTTTTATATTTAGGTATCCTTCTGTTCTCTCTGATACAGATAGATGAATTTGGAACTCTAAATCCAACATGGTTTGTAGTAGCACTTTGAAACTTGACAAAATATAGGAGTTATCAGTTTTGTCTCTATGGTTTGTTTCTTCTTCAAGTAGCCGTCAGCACAGACTGTGGAAAAGCACTTTCCTTGATAGGGGTTTCCAACCTTCTAAGAATTAACGAGTTTCCGAAATACCAGCAAATATTTTTTCACCCAATCTTGATGATACTTGGTGGTAATGATCAGTACACAAATCCCACTTGGTAACCAAATTTTGTTCTTCTAGGTTGAAGCGTTCGTCTACAGTAGCAGTTTTTATATTTAGGATTCCCTCTGCTCTCTCCTATATAGATAGATGAATTTGGAACTCTAAATCCAACATGGTTCGTAGTAGCTCTTTGAAACTTGACAAAATAAAAGAGTTCTCAGTTTTGTCTCTATATTTTGTTTCCTCTTTAAGTAGACCTAAGCACAGACTGTGGAAAAGCACTTTCATTGAGAGGGGTTGTCAAGCTTCTAAGAATTAACGAGTTTCCGAAATACCAGCATATATTTTTTCACCCAATCTTGATGATACTTGGTGGTAATGATAATTACCCAAATCCCACTTGGCTCACCAAATTTTGTTCTTCTAGGTTGAAGCGTTCGTCTACAGTAGCAGTTTTTATATTTAGGTTTCCCTCTGCTCTCTCCTATATAGATACATGAATTTGGAACTTTTAATCCAACATGGTATGTAGTAGCTCTTTGAAACTTGACAAAATAAAGGAGTTCTCAGTTTTGTCTCTATGGTTTGTTTCCGCTTTAAGTAGCCCTAAGCACAGACTGTGTAAAAGCACTTTCATTGAGAGGGGTTGCCAAGCTTCTAATAATTAACGATTTTCCCAAATACCAGCAAATATTTTTCACCCAATCTTGATGATACTTGGTGGTAATGATCAGTACACAAATCCCACTTGGCTCACCAAATTTTGTTCTTCTAGGTTGAAGCGTTCATCTACACTAGTAGTTTTTATATTTAGTTTTCCCTCTGTTCTCTCCTATATAGATAGATGAATGTGGAACTCTAAATCCAACATGGTTTGTAGTAGCTCTTTGAAACTTGACAAAATAAAGAAGTTCTCAGTTCTGTCTCTAATGTTTGTTTCCTCTTCAAGTAGCCCTCAGCACAGACTTTGGAAAAGCACTTTCATTGAGAGAAGTTGCCAAGCTTCTAAGAATTAAGGAGTTTCCGAAATACCAGCAAATATTTTTTCACCCGATCTTGATGATACTTGGTGGTAATGATTTGTACACAAATCCCACTTGGCTCATGAAATTTTGTTCTTCTAGGTTGAAGCGTTCGTGTACAGTAGCAGTTTTTATATTTAGGTATCCTTCTGTTCTCTCTGATACAGATAGATGAATTTGGAACTCTAAATCCAACATGGTTTGTAGTAGCACTTTGAAACTTGACAAAATATAGGAGTTATCAGTTTTGTCTCTATGGTTTGTTTCTTCTTCAAGTAGCCGTCAGCACAGACTGTGGAAAAGCACTTTCCTTGATAGGGGTTTCCAACCTTCTAAGAATTAACGAGTTTCCGAAATACCAGCAAATATTTTTTCACCCAATCTTGATGATACTTGGTGGTAATGATCAGTACACAAATCCCACTTGGTAACCAAATTTTGTTCTTCTAGGTTGAAGCGTTCGTCTACAGTAGCAGTTTTTATATTTAGGATTCCCTCTGCTCTCTCCTATATAGATAGATGAATTTGGAACTCTAAATCCAACATGGTTCGTAGTAGCTCTTTGAAACTTGACAAAATAAAAGAGTTCTCAGTTTTGTCTCTATATTTTGTTTCCTCTTTAAGTAGACCTAAGCACAGACTGTGGAAAAGCACTTTCATTGAGAGGGGTTGTCAAGCTTCTAAGAATTAACGAGTTTCCGAAATACCAGCATATATTTTTTCACCCAATCTTGATGATACTTGGTGGTAATGATAATTACCCAAATCCCACTTGGCTCACCAAATTTTGTTCTTCTAGGTTGAAGCGTTCGTCTACAGTAGCAGTTTTTATATTTAGGTTTCCCTCTGCTCTCTCCTATATAGATACATGAATTTGGAACTTTAAATCCAACATGGTATGTAGTAGCTCTTTGAAACTTGACAAAATAAAGGAGTTCTCAGTTTTGTCTCTATGGTTTGTTTCCGCTTTAAGTAGCCCTAAGCACAGACTGTGTAAAAGCACTTTCATTGAGAGGGGTTGCCAAGCTTCTAATAATTAACGATTTTCCCAAATACCAGCAAATATTTTTCACCCAATCTTGATGATACTTGGTGGTAATGATCAGTACACAAATCCCACTTGGCTCACCAAATTTTGTTCTTCTAGGTTGAAGCGTTCATCTACACTAGTAGTTTTTATATTTAGTTTTCCCTCTGTTCTCTCCTATATAGATAGATGAATGTGGAACTCTAAATCCAACATGATTTGTAGTAGCTCTTTGAAACTTGACAAAATAAAGGAGGTCTCAGTTTTGTCTCTATGTTTTTTTCCTCTTCAAGTAGCCCTCAGCACAGACTGTGGAAAGCACATTCATTGAGAGGCGTTGCCAAGCTTCTAAGAATTAACGACTTCCCGAAATACCAGCAAATATTTTTTCACCCGATCTTGATGATACTTGATGGTAATGATCAGTACACAAATTCCACTTGGCTCACCAAATTTTGTTCTTCTAGGTTGAAGCGTTCATCTACAGTAGTAGTTTTTATATTTAGTTTTCCCACTGTTCTCTCTTATATATATAGATGAATTTGGAACTGAAAATTCAACATGGTTAGTAGAAGCTCTTTGAAACTTGACAAAATAAAGGAGTTCTCAGCTTTGTCTCTATGGTTTGTTTTCTCTTTAAGTAGCCCTATGCACAGACTGTGGAAAAGCACTTTCACTGAGAGGGGTTGCCAACCTTCTAAGAATTAACGAGTTTCCGAAATACCTGCAAATATTTTTTCATCCAATCTTGATGATACTTGGTGGTAATGATCAGTACACAAATCCCACTTGGCTCACCAAATTTTGTTCTTCTAGGTTGAAGCGTTCGTCTACAGTAGCAGTTTTTATATTTAGGTTTCCCTCTGTTCTCTCCTATACAGATAGATGAATTTGGAAATCTAAATCCAACATGGTTCGTAGAAGCTCTTTGAAACTTGACAAAATAAAGGAGTTCTCAGTTTTGTGTCTATGGTTTGTTTCCTCTTCCTATTCCTAGGCACAGACTGTGGAAAAGCACTTTCATTGAGAGGGGTTGCCAAGCTTCTAAGAATTAACGAGTTTCCCAAATACCAGCAAATATTTTTTTCACCCAATCTTGATGATACTTTGTGGTAATGATCAGT
>NW_027511324.1:0-26117 GCF_048772815.1 Callospermophilus lateralis
CTTGACAAAATGAAGTAGTTCTAAGTTCTATCGCTATGGTTTGTTTCCTCTTGAAGTACCCCATGCAGAGACTGGCGAAGCACGCTTTCGTTTGAAAGGGGTTGCCAAGCTTCCAAAAAACTACTGGTTTGCTGAAATCTCAGCAAACATTTTTTCACCAAATCTTGATGATACTTGGTGGTAATGATCAGTTCACTAAGCCCACTTGGCTGCCCACCTTTCACTCTTCTAGGTTCAAGCGTTCGTTTCCAGTAACAGTTTGAATTTTTAGGTTTCACTCTGTTTTCTGCTATATAGATAGATGTGTTTGAAACTCTAAATCAAACACGGTTTGTGCTCGCTCCGTGAAACTTGACAAATGAAGTAGTTCTAAGTTCTATCTCTATGGTTTGTTTCCTCTTGAAGTACTCCATGCAGAGACTGGCGAAGAACACTTTCGTTTGAAAGGGGTTGCCAAGCTTCCAAAAAACTACTCGTTTGCTGAAATCTCAGCAAACATTTTTTCACCAAATCTTGATGATACTTGGTGGTAATGATCATTTCACTAAACCCACTTGCTTGCCCAATTTTCACTCTTCTAGGTTCAAGCGTTCGTTTCCAGTAACACTTTGAAATTTTAGGTTTCACTCTGTTTTCTGCTATATAGATAGATGTGTTTGAAACTCTAAATCAAACACGATTTGTGCTAGCTCCGTGAAACTTGACAAAATGAAGTAGTTCTAAGTTCTATCTCTATGGTTTGTTTCCTCTTGAAGTACCCCATGCAGAGACTGGCGAAGAACACTTTCGTTTGAAAGGGGTTGCCAAGCTTCCAAAAATCTTCTCGTTTGCTGAAATCTCAGCAAACATTTTTTCACCAAAAATTGATGATACTTGGTGGTAATGATCAGTTCACTAAGCCCACTTGGCTGCCCAACTTTCACTCTTCTAGGTTCAAGCGTTCGTTTCCAGTAACAGTTTGAATTTTTAGGTTTCACTCTGTTTTCTGCTATATAGATAGATGTGTTTGAAACTCTAAATCAAACACGGTTTGTGCTCGCTCCGTGAAACTTGACAAAATGAAGTAGTTCTAAGTTCTATCTCTATGGTTTGTTTCCTCTTGAAGTACCCCATGCAGAGACTGGCGAAGAACACTTTCGTTTGAAAGGGGTTGCCAAGCTTCCAAAAAACTACTCGTTTGCTGAAATCTCAGCAAACATTTTTTCACCAAATCTTGATGATACTTGGTGGTAATGATCATTTCACTAAACCCACTTGCTTGCCCAATTTTCACTCTTCTAGGTTCAAGCGTTCGTTTCCAGTAACACTTTGAAATTTTAGGTTTCACTCTGTTTTCTGCTATATAGATAGATGTGTTTGAAACTCTAAATCAAACACGATTTGTGCTAGCTCCGTGAAACTTGACAAAATGAAGTAGTTCTAAGTTCTATCTCTATGGTTTGTTTCCTCTTGAAGTACCCCATGCAGAGACTGGCGAAGAACACTTTCGTTTGAAAGGGGTTGCCAAGCTTCCAAAAAACTTCTCGTTTGCTGAAATCTCAGCAAACATTTTTTCACCAAAAATTGATGATACTTGGTGGTAATGATCAGTTCACTAAGCCCACTTGGATGCCCAACTTTCACTCTTCTAGGTTCAAGCGTTCGTTTCCAGTAACAGTTTGAATTTTTAGGTTTCACTCTGTTTTCTGCTATAGAGATACATGTGTTTGAAACTCTAAATCAAACACGGTTTGTGCTAGCTCCGTGAAACTTGACAAAATGAAGTAGTTCTAAGTTCTATCTCTATGGTTTGTTTCCTCTTGAAGTACCCCATGCAGAGACTGGCGAAGAACACTTTCGTTTGAAAGGGGTTGCCAAGCTTCCAAAAAACTACTAGTTTGCTGAAATCTCAGCAAACATTTTTTCACCAAATCTTGATGATACTTGGTGGTAATGATCAGTTCACTAAGCCCACTTGGCTGCCCAATTTTCACTCTTCTAGGTTCAAGCGTTCGTTTCCAGTAACACTTTGAAATTTTAGGTTTCACTCTGTTTTCTGCTATATAGATAGATGTGTTTGAAACTCTAAATCAAACACGATTTGTGCTAGCTCCGTGAAACTTGACAAAATGAAGTAGTTCTAAGTTCTATCTCTATGGTTTGTTTCCTCTTGAAGTACCCCATGCAGAGACTGGCGAAGAACACTTTCGTTTGAAAGGGGTTGCCAAGCTTCCAAAAAACTACTAGTTTGCTGAAATCTCAGCAAACATTTTTTCACCAAATCTTGATGATACTTGGTGGTAATGATCAGTTCACTAAGCCCACTTGGCTGCCCAATTTTCACTCTTTTAGGTTCAAGCGTTCGTTTCCAGTAACACTTTGAAATTTTAGGTTTCACTCTGTTTTCTGCTATATAGATAGATGTGTTTGAAACTCTAAATCAAACACGGTTTGTGCTAGCTCCGTGAAACTTGACAAAATGAAGTAGTTCCAAGTTCTATCGCTATGGTTTGTTTCCTCTTGAAGTACCCCATGCAGAGATGGCGAAGAACACTTTCGTTTGAAAGGGGTTGCCAAGCTTCCAAAAACTACTGGTTTGCTGAAATCTCAGCAAACATTTTTTCACCAAATCTTGATGATACTTGGTGGTAATGATCAGTTCACTAAGCCCACTTGGCTGCCCAATTTTCACTCTTCTAGGCTCAAGCGTTTTTTTCCAGTAACAGTTTGAATTTTTAGGTTTCACTCTGTTTTCTGCTATATAGATAGATGTGTTTGAAACTCTAAATCAAACACGGTTTGTGCTAGCTCCGTGAAACTTGACAAAATGAAGTAGTTCTAAGTTCTATCTCTATGGTTTGTTTCCTCTTGAAGTACCCCATGCAGAGACTGGCGAAGAACACTTTCGTTTGAAAGGGGTTGCCAAGCTTCCAAAAAACTACTCGTTTGCTGAAATCTCAGCAAACATTTTTTCACCAAATCTTGATGATACTTGGTGGTAATGATCAGTTCACTAAGTCCACTTGGCTGCCCAATTTTCACTCTTCTAGGTTCAAGCGTTCGTTTCCAGTAACACTTTGAAATTTTAGGTTTCACTCTGTTTTCTGCTATATAGATAGATGTGTTTGAAATTCTAAATCAAACACGGTTTGTGCTAGCTACGTGAAACTTGACAAAATGAAGTAGTTCTAAGTTCTATCGCTATGGTTTGTTTCCTCTTGAAGTACCCCATGCAGAGACTGGCGAAGAACACTTTCGTTTGAAAGGGGTTGCCAAGCTTCCAAAAAACTACTCGTTTGCTGAAATCTCAGCAAACATTTTTTCACCAAATCTTGATGATACTTGGTGGTAATGATCAGTTCACTAAGCCCACTTGGCTGCCCAACTTTCACTCTTCTAGGTTCAAGCGTTCGTTTCCAGTAACAGTTTGAATTTTTAGGTTTCACTCTGTTTTCTGCTATATAGATAGATGTGTTTGAAACTCTAAATCAAACATGATTTGTGCTAGCTCCGTGAAACTTGACAAAATGAAGTAGTTCTAAGTTCTATCTCTATGGTTTGTTTCCTCTTGAAGTACCCCATGCAGAGACTGGCAAAGAACACTTTCGTTTGAAAGGGGTTGCCAAGCTTCCAAAAAACTTCTTGTTTGCTGAAATCTCAGCAAACATTTTTTCACCAAATCTTGATGATACTTGGTGGTAATGATCAGTTCACTAAGCCCACTTGGCTGCCCAACTTTCACTCTTCTAGGTTCAAGCGTTCGTTTCCAGTAAAAGTTTGAATTTTTAGGTTTCACTCTGTTTTCTGCTATATAGATAGATGTGTTTGAAACTCTAAATCAAACACGGTTTGTGCTCGCTCCGTGAAACTTGACAAAATGAAGTAGTTCTAAGTTCTATCTCTATGGTTTGTTTCCTCTTGAAGTACCTTATGCAGAGACTGGCGAAGAACACTTTCGTTTGAAAGGGGTTGCCAAGCTTCCAAAAAACTACTCGTTTGCTGAAATCTCAGCAAACATTTTTTCACCCAATCTTGATGATACTTGGTGGTAATGATCAGTTCACTAAGCCCACTTGGCTGCCCAATTTTCACTCTTCTAGGTTCAAGCGTTCGTTTCCAGTAACACTTTGAAATTTTAGGTTTCACTCTGTTTTCTGCTATATAGATAGATGTGTTTGAAACTCTAAATCAAACACGGTTTGTGCTAGCTCCGTGAAACTTGACAAAATGAAGTAGTTCTAAGTTCTATCGCTATGGTTTGTTTCCTCTTGAAGTACCCCATGCAGAGACTGGCGAAGCACGCTTTCGTTTGAAAGGGGTTGCCAAGCTTCCAAAAAACTACTGGTTTGCTGAAATCTCAGCAAACATTTTTTCACCAAATCTTGATGATACTTGGTGGTAATGATCAGTTCACTAAGCCCACTTGGCTGCCCACCTTTCACTCTTCTAGGTTCAAGCGTTCGTTTCCAGTAACAGTTTGAATTTTTAGGTTTCACTCTGTTTTCTGCTATATAGATAGATGTGTTTGAAACTCTAAATCAAACACGGTTTGTGCTAGCTCCGTGAAACTTGACAAAATGAAGTAGTTCTAAGTTCTATCTCTATGGTTTGTTTCCTCTTGAAGTACTCCATGCAGAGACTGGCGAAGAACACTTTCGTTTGAAAGGGGTTGCCAAGCTTCCAAAAAACTACTCGTTTGCTGAAATCTCAGCAAACATTTTTTCACCAAATCTTGATGATACTTGGTGGTAATGATCATTTCACTAAACCCACTTGCTTGCCCAATTTTCACTCTTCTAGGTTCAAGCGTTCGTTTCCAGTAACACTTTGAAATTTTAGGTTTCACTCTGTTTTCTGCTATATAGATAGATGTGTTTGAAACTCTAAATCAAACACGATTTGTGCTAGCTCCGTGAAACTTGACAAAATGAAGTAGTTCTAAGTTCTATCTCTATGGTTTGTTTCCTCTTGAAGTACCCCATGCAGAGACTGGCGAAGAACACTTTCGTTTGAAAGGGGTTGCCAAGCTTCCAAAAATCTTCTCGTTTGCTGAAATCTCAGCAAACATTTTTTCACCAAAAATTGATGATACTTGGTGGTAATGATCAGTTCACTAAGCCCACTTGGCTGCCCAACTTTCACTCTTCTAGGTTCAAGCGTTCGTTTCCAGTAACAGTTTGAATTTTTAGGTTTCACTCTGTTTTCTGCTATATAGATAGATGTGTTTGAAACTCTAAATCAAACACGGTTTGTGCTCGCTCCGTGAAACTTGACAAAATGAAGTAGTTCTAAGTTCTATCTCTATGGTTTGTTTCCTCTTGAAGTACCCCATGCAGAGACTGGCGAAGAACACTTTCGTTTGAAAGGGGTTGCCAAGCTTCCAAAAAACTACTCGTTTGCTGAAATCTCAGCAAACATTTTTTCACCAAATCTTGATGATACTTGGTGGTAATGATCATTTCACTAAACCCACTTGCTTGCCCAATTTTCACTCTTCTAGGTTCAAGCGTTCGTTTCCAGTAACACTTTGAAATTTTAGGTTTCACTCTGTTTTCTGCTATATAGATAGATGTGTTTGAAACTCTAAATCAAACACGATTTGTGCTAGCTCCGTGAAACTTGACAAAATGAAGTAGTTCTAAGTTCTATCTCTATGGTTTGTTTCCTCTTGAAGTACCCCATGCAGAGACTGGCGAAGAACACTTTCGTTTGAAAGGGGTTGCCAAGCTTCCAAAAAACTTCTCGTTTGCTGAAATCTCAGCAAACATTTTTTCACCAAAAATTGATGATACTTGGTGGTAATGATCAGTTCACTAAGCCCACTTGGATGCCCAACTTTCACTCTTCTAGGTTCAAGCGTTCGTTTCCAGTAACATTTTGAATTTTTAGGTTTCACTCTGTTTTCTGCTATAGAGATACATGTGTTTGAAACTCTAAATCAAACACGGTTTGTGCTAGCTCCGTGAAACTTGACAAAATGAAGTAGTTCTAAGTTCTATCTCTATGGTTTGTTTCCTCTTGAAGTACCCCATGCAGAGACTGGCGAAGAACACTTTCGTTTGAAAGGGGTTGCCAAGCTTCCAAAAAACTACTCGTTTGCTGAAATCTCAGCAAACATTTTTTCACCAAATCTTGATGATACTTGGTGGTAATGATCAGTTCACTAAGCCCACTTGGCTGCCCAATTTTCACTCTTCTAGGTTCAAGCGTTCGTTTCCAGTAACACTTTGAAATTTTAGGTTTCACTCTGTTTTCTGCTATATAGATAGATGTGTTTGAAACTCTAAATCAAACACGGTTTGTGCTAGCTCCGTGAAACTTGACAAAATGAAGTAGTTCCAAGTTCTATCGCTATGGTTTGTTTCCTCTTGAAGTACCCCATGCAGAGATGGCGAAGAACACTTTCGTTTGAAAGGGGTTGCCAAGCTTCCAAAAAACTACTGGTTTGCTGAAATCTCAGCAAACATTTTTTCACCAAATCTTGATGATACTTGGTGGTAATGATCAGTTCACTAAGCCCACTTGGCTGCCCAATTTTCACTCTTCTAGGCTCAAGCGTTTTTTTCCAGTAACAGTTTGAAATTTTAGGTTTCACTCTGTTTTCTGCTATATAGATAGATGTGTTTGAAACTCTAAATCAAACACGGTTTGTGCTATCTCCGTGAAACTTGACAAAATGAAGTAGTTCTAAGTTCTATCTCTATGGTTTGTTTCCTCTTGAAGTACCCCATGCAGAGACTGGCGAAGAACACTTTCGTTTGAAAGGGGTTGCCAAGCTTCCAAAAAACTACTCGTTTGCTGAAATCTCAGCAAACATTTTTTCACCAAATCTTGATGATACTTGGTGGTAATGATCATTTCACTAAGCCCACTTGGCTGCCCAATTTTCACTCTTCTAGGTTCAAGCGTTCGTTTCCAGTAACACTTTGAAATTTTAGGTTTCACTCTGTTTTCTGCTATATAGATAGATGTGTTTGAAACTCTAAATCAAACACGATTTGTGCTAGCTCCGTGAAACTTGACAAAATGAAGTAGTTCTAAGTTCTATCTCTATGGTTTGTTTCCTCTTGAAGTACCCCATGCAGAGACTGGCGAAGAACACTTTCGTTTGAAAGGGTTGCCAAGCTTCCAAAAAACTTCTCGTTTGCTGAAATCACAGCAAACATTTTTTCACCAAATCTTGATGATACTTGGTGGTAATGATCAGTTCACTAAGCCCACTTGGCTGCCCAACTTTCACTCTTCTAGGTTCAAGCGTTCGTTTCCAGTAACAGTTTGTATTTTTAGGTTTCACTCTGTTTTCTGCTATATAGATAGATGTGTTTGAAACTCTAAATCAAACACGGTTTGTGCTCGCTCCGTGAAACTTGACAAAATGAAGTAATTCTAAGTTCTATCTCTATGGTTTGTTTCCTCTTGAAGTACCCCATGCAGAGACTGGCGAAGAACACTTTCGTTTGAAAGGGGTTGCCAAGCTTCCAAAAAACTACTCGTTTGCTGAAATCTCAGCAAACATTTTTTCACCAAATCTTGATGATACTTGGTGGTAATGATCAGTTCACTAAGCCCACTTGGCTGCAATATTTTCACTCTTCTAGGTTCAAGCGTTCGTTTCCAGTAACACTTTGAAATTTTAGGTTTCACTCTGTTTTCTGCTATATAGATAGATGTGTTTGAAACTCTAAATCAAACACGGTTTGTGCTAGCTCCGTGAAACTTGACAAAATGAAGTAGTTCTAAGTTCTATCTCTATGGTTTGTTTCCTCTTGAAGTACCCCATGCAGAGACTGGCGAAGAACACTTTCGTTTGAAAGGCGTTGCCAAGCTTCCAAAAAACTACTCGTTTGCTGAAATCTCAGCAAACATTTTTTCACCAAATCTTGATGATACTTGGTGGTAATGATCAGTTCACTAAGCCCACTTGGCTGCCCAACTTTCACTCTTCTAGGTTCAAGCGTTCGTTTCCAGTAACAGTTTGAATTTTTAGGTTTCACTCTGTTTTCTGCTATATAGATAGATGTGTTTGAAACTCTAAATCAAACACGGTTTGTGCTAGCTCCGTGAAACTTGACAAAATGAAGTAGTTCTAAGTTCTATCGCTATGGTTTGTTTCCTCTTGAAGTACCCCATGCAGAGACTGGCGAAGAACACTTTCGTTTGAAAGGGGTTGCCAAGCTTCCAAAAAACTACTGGTTTGCTGAAATCTCAGCAAACATTTTTTCACCAAATCTTGATGATACTTGGTGGTAATGATCAGTTCACTAAGCCCACTTGGCTGCCCAACTTTCACTCTTCTAGGTTCAAGCGTTCGTTTCCAGTAACAGTTTGAATTTTTAGGTTTCACTCTGTTTTCTGCTATATAGATAGATGTGTTTGAAACTCTAAATCAAACATGATTTGTGCTAGCTCCGTGAAACTTGACAAAATGAAGTAGTTCTAAGTTCTATCTCTATGGTTTGTTTCCTCTTGAAGTACACCATGCAGAGACTGGCGAAGAACACTTTCGTTTGAAAGGGGTTGCCAAGCTTCCAAAAAACTTCTCGTTTGCTGAAATCTCAGCAAACATTTTTTCACCAAATCTTGATGATACTTGGTGGTAATGATCAGTTCACTAAGCCCACTTGGCTGCCCAACTTTCACTCTTCTAGGTTCAAGCGTTCGTTTCCAGTAAAAGTTTGAATTTTTAGGTTTCACTCTGTTTTCTGCTATATAGATAGATGTGTTTGAAACTCTAAATCAAACACGGTTTGTGCTCGCTCCGTGAAACTTGACAAAATGAAGTAGTTCTAAGTTCTATCTCTATGGTTTGTTTCCTCTTGAAGTACCTTATGCAGAGACTGGCGAAGAACACTTTCGTTTGAAAGGGGTTGCCAAGCTTCCAAAAAACTACTCGTTTGCTGAAATCTCAGCAAACATTTTTTCACCCAATCTTGATGATACTTGGTGGTAATGATCAGTTCACTAAGCCCACTTGGCTGCCCAATTTTCACTCTTCTAGGTTCAAGCGTTCGTTTCCAGTAACACTTTGAAATTTTAGGTTTCACTCTGTTTTCTGCTATATAGATAGATGTGTTTGAAACTCTAAATCAAACACGGTTTGTGCTAGCTCCGTGAAACTTGACAAAATGAAGTAGTTCTAAGTTCTATCGCTATGGTTTGTTTCCTCTTGAAGTACCCCATGCAGAGACTGGCGAAGAACGCTTTCGTTTGAAGGGGTTGCCAAGCTTCCAAAAAACTACTGGTTTGCTGAAATCTCAGCAAACATTTTTTCACCAAATCTTGATGATACTTGGTGGTAATGATCAGTTCACTAAGCCCACTTGGCTGCCCAACTTTCACTCTTCTAGGTTCAAGCGTTCGTTTCCAGTAACAGTTTGAATTTTTAGGTTTCACTCTGTTTTCTGCTATATAGATAGATGTGTTTGAAACTCTAAATCAAACACGGTTTGTGCTAGCTCCGTGAAACTTGACAAAATGAAGTAGTTCTAAGTTCTATCTCTATGGTTTGTTTCCTCTTGAAGTACCCCATGCAGAGACTGGCGAAGAACACTTTCGTTTGAAAGGGGTTGCCAAGCTTCCAAAAAACTACTCGTTTGCTGAAATCTCAGCAAACATTTTTTCACCAAATCTTGATGATACTTGGTGGTAATGATCATTTCACTAAACCCACTTGCTTGCCCAATTTTCACTCTTCTAGGTTCAAGCGTTCGTTTCCAGTAACACTTTGAAATTTTAGGTTTCACTCTGTTTTCTGCTATATAGATAGATGTGTTTGAAACTCTAAATCAAACACGATTTGTGCTAGCTCCGTGAAACTTGACAAAATGAAGTAGTTCTAAGTTCTATCTCTATGGTTTGTTTCCTCTTGAAGTACCCCATGCAGAGACTGGCGAAGAACACTTTCATTTGAAAGGGGTTGCCAAGCTTCCAAAAAACTTCTCGTTTGCTGAAATCTCAGCAAACATTTTTTCACCAAAAATTGATGATACTTGGTGGTAATGATCAGTTCACTAAGCCCACTTGGCTGCCCAACTTTCACTCTTCTAGGTTCAAGCGTTCGTTTCCAGTAACAGTTTGAATTTTTAGGTTTCACTCTGTTTTCTGCTATATAGATAGATGTGTTTGAAACTCTAAATCAAACACGGTTTGTGCTCGCTCCGTGAAACTTGACAAAATGAAGTAGTTCTAAGTTCTATCTCTATGGTTTGTTTCCTCTTGAAGTACCCCATGCAGAGACTGGCGAAGAACACTTTCGTTTGAAAGGGGTTGCCAAGCTTCCAAAAAACTACTCGTTTGCTGAAATCTCAGCAAACATTTTTTCACCAAATCTTGATGATACTTGGTGGTAATGATCAGTTCACTAAGCCCACTTGGCTGCCCAATTTTCACTGTTCTAGGTTCAAGCGTTCGTTTCCAGTAACACTTTGAAATTTTAGGTTTCACTCTGTTTTCTGCTATATAGATAGATGTGTTTGAAACTCTAAATCAAACACGGTTTGTGCTAGCTCCTTGAAACTTGACAAAATGAAGTAGTTCTAAGTTCTATCGCTATGGTTTGTTTCCTCTTGAAGTACCCCATGCAGAGACTGGCGAAGAACGCTTTCGTTTGAAAGGGGTTGCCAAGCTTCCAAAAAACTACTCGTTTGCTGAAATCTCAGCAAACATTTTTTCACCAAATCTTGATGATACTTGGTGGTAATGATCAGTTCACTAAGCCCACTTGGCTGCCCAACTTTCACTCTTCTAGGTTCAAGCGTTCGTTTCCAGTAACAGTTTGAATTCTTAGGTTTCACTCTGTTTTCTGGTATATAGATAGATGTGTTTGAAACTCTAAATCAAACACGGTTTGTGCTAGCTCCGTGAAACTTGACAAAATGAAGTAGTTCTAAGTTCTATCGCTATGGTTTGTTTCCTCTTGAAGTACCCCATGCAGAGACTGGCGAAGAACACTTTCGTTTGAAAGGGGTTGCCGAGCTTCCAAAAAACTACTGGTTTGCTGAAATCTCAGCAAACATTTTTTCACCAAATCTTGATGATACTTGGTGGTAATGATCAGTTCACTAAGCCCACTTGGCTGCCCAACTTTCACTCTTCTAGGTTCAAGCGTTCGTTTCCAGTAACAGTTTGAATTTTTAGGTTTCACTCTGTTTTCTGCTATATAGATAGATGTGTTTGAAACTCTAAATCAAACATGATTTGTGCTAGCTCCGTGAAACTTGACAAAATGAAGTAGTTCTAAGTTCTATCTCTATGGTTTGTTTCCTCTTGAAGTACCCCATGCAGAGACTGGCGAAGAACACTTTCGTTTGAAAGGGGTTGCCAAGCTTCCAAAAAACTT
Organism: Callospermophilus lateralis; assembly: GCF_048772815.1. Taxonomy (NCBI): domain Eukaryota; kingdom Metazoa; phylum Chordata; class Mammalia; order Rodentia; family Sciuridae; genus Callospermophilus; species Callospermophilus lateralis. The sequence goes on from NW_027511324.1 coordinate 11,318, forward strand.
CTCGTTTGCTGAAATCTCAGCAAACATTTTTTCACCAAATCTTGATGATACTTGGTGGTAATGATCAGTTCACTAAGCCCACTTGGCTGCCCAACTTTCACTCTTCTAGGTTCAAGCGTTCGTTTCCAGTAAAAGTTTGAATTTTTAGGTTTCACTCTGTTTTCTGCTATATAGATAGATGTGTTTGAAACTCTAAATCAAACACGGTTTGTGCTCGCTCCGTGAAACTTGACAAAATGAAGTAGTTCTAAGTTCTATCTCTATGGTTTGTTTCCTCTTGAAGTACCTTATGCAGAGACTGGCGAAGAACACTTTCGTTTGAAAGGGGTTGCCAAGCTTAAAAAAAACTACTCGTTTGCTGAAATCTCAGCAAACATTTTTTCACCCAATCTTGATGATACTTGGTGGTAATGATCAGTTCACTAAGCCCACTTGGCTGCCCAATTTTCACTCTTCTAGGTTCAAGCGTTCGTTTCCAGTAACACTTTGAAATTTTAGGTTTCACTCTGTTTTCTGCTATATAGATAGATGTGTTTGAAACTCTAAATCAAACACGGTTTGTGCTAGCTCCGTGAAACTTGACAAAATGAAGTAGTTCTAAGTTCTATCGCTATGGTTTGTTTCCTCTTGAAGTACCCCATGCAGAGACTGGCGAAGAACGCTTTCGTTTGAAAGGGGTTGCCAAGCTTCCAAAAAACTACTGGTTTGCTGAAATCTCAGCAAACATTTTTTCACCAAATCTTGATGATACTTGGTGGTAATGATCAGTTCACTAAGCCCACTTGGCTGCCCAACTTTCACTCTTCTAGGTTCAAGCGTTCGTTTCCAGTAACAGTTTGAATTTTTAGGTTTCACTCTGTTTTCTGCTATATAGATAGATGTGTTTGAAACTCTAAATCAAACACGGTTTGTGCTAGCTCCGTGAAACTTGACAAAATGAAGTAGTTCTAAGTTCTATCGCTATGGTTTGTTTCCTCTTGAAGTACCCCATGCAGAGACTGGCGAAGAATGCTTTCGTTTGAAAGGGGTTGCCAAGCTTCCAAAAAACTACTGGTTTGCTGAAATCTCAGCAAACATTTTTTCACCAAATCTTGATGATACTTGGTGGTAATGATCAGTTCACTAAGCCCACTTGGCTGCCCAACTTTCACTCTTCTAGGTTCAAGCGTTCGTTTCCAGTAACAGTTTGAATTTTTAGGTTTCACTCTGTTTTCTGCTATATAGATAGATGTGTTTGAAACTCTAAATCAAACACGGTTTGTGCTAGCTCCATGAAACTTGACAAAATGAAGTAGTTCTAAGTTCTATCGCTATGGTTTGTTTCCTCTTGAAGTACCCCATGCAGAGACTGGCGAAGAACACTTTCGTTTGAAAGGGGTTGCCAAGCTTCCAAAAAACTACTGGTTTGCTGAAATCTCAGCAAACATTTTTTCACCAAATCTTGATGATACTTGGTGGTAATGATCAGTTCACTAAGCCCACTTGGCTGCCCAACTTTCACTCTTCTAGGTTCAAGCGTTCGTTTCCAGTAACAGTTTGAATTTTTAGGTTTCACTCTGTTTTCTGCTATATAGATAGATGTGTTTGAAACTCTAAATCAAACATGATTTGTGCTAGCTCCGTGAAACTTAACAAACTGAAGTAGTTCTAAGTTCTATCTCTATGGTTTGTTTCCTCTTGAAGTACCCCATGCAGAGACTGGCGAAGAACACTTTCGTTTGAAAGGGGTTGCCAAGCTTCCAAAAAACTACTAGTTTGCTGAAATCTCAGCAAACATTTTTTCACCAAATCTTGATGATACTTGGTGGTAATGATCAGTTCACTAAGCCCACTTGGCTGCCCAATTTTCACTCTTCTAGGTTCAAGCGTTCGTTTCCAGTAACAGTTTGAAATTTTAGGTTTCACTCTGTTTTCTGCTATATAGATAGATGTGTTTGAAACTCTAAATCAAACACGGTTTGTGCTCGCTCCGTGAAACTTGACAAAATGAAGTAGTTCTAAGTTCTATCGCTATGGTTTGTTTCCTCTTGAAGTACCCCATGCAGAGACTGGCGAAGAACACTTTCGTTTGAAAGGGTTTGCCAAGCTTCCAAAAAACTACTCGTTTGCTGAAATCTCAGCAAACATTTTTTCACCAAATCTTGATGATACTTGGTGGTAATGATCAGTTCACTAAGCCCACTTGGCTGCCCAACTTTCACTCTTCTAGGTTCAAGCGTTCCTTTCCAGTAACAGTTTGAATTTTTAGGTTTCACTCTGTTTTCTGCTATATAGATAGATGTGTTTGAAACTCTAAATCAAACACGGTTTGTGCTAGCTCCGTGAAACTTGACAAAATGAAGTAGTTCTAAGTTCTATCTCTATGGTTTGTTTCCTCTTGAAGTACCCCATGCAGAGACTGGCGAAGAACACTTTCGTTTGAAAGGGGTTGCCAAGCTTCCAAAAAACTACTAGTTTGCTGAAATCTCAGCAAACATTTTTTCACCAAATCTTGATGATACTTGGTGGTAATGATCAGTTCACTAAGCCCACTTGGCTGCCCAATTTTCACTCTTTTAGGTTCAAGCGTTCGTTTCCAGTAACAGTTTGTATTTTTAGGTTTCACTCTGTTTTCTGCTATATAGATAGATGTGTTTGAAACTCTAAATCAAACACGGTTTGTGTTCGCTCCGTGAAACTTGACAAAATGAAGTAATTCTAAGTTCTATCTCTATGGTTTGTTTCCTCATGAAATACCCCATGCAGAGACTGGCGAAGAACACTTTCGTTTGAAAGGGGTTGCCAAGCTTCCAAAAAACTACTAGTTTGCTGAAATCTCAGCAAACATTTTTTCACCAAATCTTGATGATACTTGGTGGTAATGATCAGTTCACTAAGCCCACTTGGCTGACCAACTTTCACTCTTCTAGGTTCAAGCGTTCCTTTCCAGTAACAGTTTGAATTTTTAGGTTTCACTCTGTTTTCTGCTATATAGATAGATGTGTTTGAAACTCTAAATCAAACACGGTTTGTGCTAGCTCCGTGAAACTTGACAAAATGAAGTAGTTCTAAGTTCTATCTCTATGGTTTGTTTCCTCTTGAAGTACCCCATGCAGAGACTCTCGAAGAACACTTTCGTTTGAAAGGGGTTGCCAAGCTTCCAAAAAACTACTCGTTTGCTGAAATCTCAGCAAACATTTTTTCACCAAATCTTGATGATACTTGGTGGTAATGATCAGTTCACTAAGCCCACTTGGCTGCCCAATTTTCACTCTTCTAGGTTCAAGCGTTCGTTTCCAGTAACACTTTGAAATTTTAGGTTTCACTCTGTTTTCTGCTATATAGATAGATGTGTTTGAAACTCTAAATCAAACACGATTTGTGCTAGCTCCGTGAAACTTGACAAAATGAAGTAGTTCTAAGTTCTATCTCTATGGTTGTTTCCTCTTGAAGTACGCCATGCAGAGACTGGCGAAGAACACTTTCATTTGAAAGGGGTTGCCAAGCTTCCAAAAAACTTCTCGTTTGCTGAAATCTCAGCAAACATTTTTTCACCAAATCTTGATGATACTTTGTGGTAATGATCAGTTCACTAAGCCAACTTGGCTGCCCAACTTTCACTCTTCTAGGTTCAAGCGTTCGTTTCCAGTAACAGTTTGAATTTTTAGGTTTCACTCTGTTTTCTGCTATATAGATAGATGTGTTTGAAACTCTAAATCAAACACGGTTTGTGCTCGCTCCGTGAAACTTGACAAAATGAAGTAGTTCTAAGTTCTATCTCTATGGTTTGTTTCCTCTTGAAATACCCCATGCAGAGACTGGCGAAGAACACTTTCGTTTGAAAGGGGTTGCCAAGCTTCCAAAAAACTACTAGTTTGCTGAAATCTCAGCAAACATTTTTTCACCAAATCTTGATGATACTTGGTGGTAATGATCACTTCACTAAGCCCACTTGGCTGCCCAATTTTCACTCTTTTAGGTTCAAGCGTTCGTTTCCAGTAACAGTTTGTATTTTTAGGTTTCACTCTGTTTTCTGCTATATAGATAGATGTGTTTGAAACTCTAAATCAAACACGGTTTGTGCTCGCTCCGTGAAACTTGACAAAATGAAGTAATTCTAAGTTCTATCTCTATGGTTTGTTTCCTCTTGAAGTACCCCATGCAGAGACTGGCGAAGAACACTTTCATTTGAAAGGGGTTGCCAAGCTTCCAAAAAACTTCTCGTTTGCTGAAATCTCAGCAAACATTTTTTCACCAAATCCTGATGATACTTGGTGGTAATGATCAGTTCACTAAGCCAACTTGGCTGCCCAACTTTCACTCTTCTAGGTTCAAGCGTTCGTTTCCAGTAACAGTTTGAATTTTTAGGTTTCACTCTGTTTTCTGCTATATAGATAGATGTGTTTGAAACTCTAAATCAAACACGGTTTGTGCTCGCTCCGTGAAACTTGACAAAATGAAGTAATTCTAAGTTCTATCTCTATGGTTTGTTTCCTCTTGAAGTACCCCATGCAGAGACTGGCGAAGAACACTTTCGTTTGAAAGGGGTTGCCAAGCTTCCAAAAAACTACTAGTTTGCTGAAATCTCAGCAAACATTTTTTCACCAAATCTTGATGATACTTGGTGGTAATGATCAGTTCACTAATCCCACTTGGCTGCCCAACTTTCACTCTTCTAGGTTCAAGCGTTCGTTTCCAGTAACAATTTGAATTTTTAGGTGTCACTCTGTTTTCTGTTATATAGATAGATGTGTTTGAAACTCTAAATCAAACACGGTTTGTGCTAGCTCCTTGAAACTTGACAAAATGAAGTAGTTCTAAGTTCTATCTCTATGGTTTGTTTCCTCTTGAAGTACCCCATGCAGAGACTGGCGAAAAACACTTTCGTTTGAAAGGGGTTGCCAAGCTTCCAAAAAACTACTAGTTTGCTGAAATCTCAGCAAACATTTTTTCACCAAATCTTGATGATACTTGGTGGTAATGATCAGTTCACTAAGCCCACTTGGCTGCCCAAATTTCACTCTTCTAGGTTCAAGCGTTCGTTTCCAGTAACAGTTTGAATTTTTAGGTTTCACTCTGTTTTCTGCGATATAGATAGATGTCTTTGAAACTCTAAATCAAACACGGTTTGTGCTAGCTCCGTGAAACTTGACAAAATGAAGTAGTTCTAAGTTCTATCTCTATGGTTTGTTTCCTCTTGAAGTACCCCATGCAGAGACTGGCGAAGAACACTTTCGTTTGAAAGGGGTTGCCAAGCTTCCAAAAAACTACTCGTTTGCTGAAATCTCAGCAAACATTTTTTCACCAAATCTTGATGATACTTGGAGGTAATGATCAGTTCACTAAGCCCACTTGGCTGCCCAATTTTCACTCTTCTAGGTTCAAGCGTTCGTTTCCAGTAACACTTTGAAATTTTAGGTTTCACTCTGTTTTCTGCTATATAGATAGATGTGTTTGAAACTCTAAATCAAACACGGTTTGTGCTAGCTCCGTGAAACTTGACAAAATGAAGTAGTTCTAAGTTCTATCTCTATGGTTTGTTTCCTCTTGAAGTACCCCATGCAGAGACTGGCGAAGAACACTTTCGTTTGAAAGGGGTTGCCAAGCTTCCAAAAAACTACTCGTTTGCTGAAATCTCAGCAAACATTTTTTCACCAAATCTTGATGATACTTGGTAGTAATGATCAGTTCACTAAGCCCACTTGGCTGCCCAATTTTCACTCTTCTAGGTTCAAGCGTTCGTTTCCAGTAACACTTTGAAATTTTAGGTTTCACTCTGTTTTCTGCTATATAGATAGATGTGTTTGAAACTCTAAATCAAACACGGTTTGTGCTAGCTCCGTGAAACTTGACAAAATGAAGTAGTTCTAAGTTCTATCTCTATGGTTTGTTTCCTCTTGAAGTACCCCATGCAGAGTCTGGCGAAGAACACTTTCATTTGAAAGGGGTTGCCAAGCTTCCAAAAAACTTCTCGTTTGCTGAAATCTCAGCAAACATTTTTTCACCAAATCTTGATGATACTTGGTGGTAATGATCAGTTCACTAAGCCCACTTGGCTGCCCAACTTTCACTCTTCTAGGTTCAAGCGTTCGTTTCCATTAATAGTTTGAATTTTTAGGTTTCACTCTGTTTTCTGTTATATAGATAGATGTGTTTGAAACTCTAAATCAAACACGGTTTGTGCTCGCTCCGTGAAACTTGACAAAATGAAGTAGTTCTAAGTTCTATCTCAATGGTTTGTTTCCTCTTGAAGTACCCCATGCAGAGACTGGCGAAGAACACTTTCATTTGAAAGGATTTGCCAAGCTTCCAAAAAACTACTAGTTTGCTGAAATCTCAGCAAACATTTTTTCACCAAATCTTGATGATACTTGGTGGTGATGATCAGTTCACTAAGCCCACTTGGCTGCCCAATTTTCACTCTTCTAGGTTCAAGCGTTCGTTTCCAGTAACACTTTGAAATTTTAGGTTTCACTCTGTTTTCTGCTATATAGATAGATGTGTTTGAAACTCTAAATCAAACACGGTTTGTGCTAGCTCCGTGAAACTTGACAAAATGAAGTAGTTCTAAGTTCTATCTCTACGGTTTGTTTCCTCTTGAAGTACCCCATGCAGAGACTGGCGAAGAACACTTTCGTTTGAAAGGGGTTGCCAAGCTTCCAAAAAACTACTGGTTTGCTGAAATCTCAGCAAACATTTTTTCACCAAGTCTTGATGATACTTGGTGGTAATGATCAGTTCACTAAGCCCACTTGGCTGCCCAATTTTCACTCTTCTAGGTTCAAGCGTTCCTTTCCAGTAACACTTTGAATTTTTAGGTTTCACTCTGTTTTCTGTTATATAGATAGATGTGTTTGAAATTCTAAATCAAACACGGTTTGTGCTAGCTCCTTGAAACTTGACAAAATGAAGTAGTTCTAAGTTCTATCTCTATGGTTTGTTTCCTCTTGAAGTACCCCATGCAGAGACTGGCGAAGAACACTTTCGTTTGAAAGGGGTTGCCAAGCTTCCAAAAAACTACTAGTTTGCTGAAATCTCAGCAAACATTTTTTCACCAAATCTTGATGATACTTGGTGGTAATGATCAGTTCACTAAGCCCACTTGACTGCCCAATTTTCACTCTTCTAGGTTCAAGCGTTCGTTTCCAGTAACACTTTGCATTTTTAGGTTTCACTCTGTTTTCTGCTATATAGATAGATGTGTTTGAAACTCTAAATCAAACACGGTTTGTGCTAGCTCCGTGAAACTTGACCAAATGAAGTAGTTCTATCTCTATGGTTTGTTTCCTCTTGAAGTACCCCATGCAGAGACTGGCGAAAAACACTTTCGTTTTAAAGGGGTTGCCAAGCTTCCAAAAAACTACTAGTTTGCTGAAATCACAGCAAACATTTTTTCACCAAAACTTGATGATACTTGGTTGTAATGATCAGTTCACTAAGCCCACTTGGCTGCTTAATTTTTACTCTTCTAGGTTCAAGCGTTCGTTTCCAGTAACACTTTGAAATTTTAGGTTTCACTCTGTTTTCTGCTATATAGATAGATGTGTTTGAAACTCTAAATCAAACACGGTTTGTGCTAGCTCCTTGAAACTTGACAAAATGAAGTAGTTCTAAGTTCTATCTCTATGGTTTGTTTCCTCTTGAAGTACCCCATGCAGAGACTGGCGAAAAACACTTTCGTTTGAAAGGGGTTGCCAAGCTTCCAAAAAACTACTCGTTTGCTGAAATCTCAGCAAATATTTTTCACCAAATCTTGATGATACTTGGTGGTAATGATCAGTTCACTAATCCCACTTGGCTGCCCAACTTTCACTCTTCTAAGTTCAAGCGTTCGTTTCCAGTAACAGTTTGAATTTTTAGGTTTCACTCTGTTTTCTGCTATATAGATAGATGTGTTTGAAACTCTAAATCAAACACGGTTTGTGTTAGCTCCTTGAAACTTGACAAAATGAAGTAGTTCTAAGTTCTATCTCTATGGTTTGTTTCCTCTTGAAGTACCCCATGCAGAGACTGGCGAAGAACACTTTCGTTTGAAAGGGGTTGCCAAGCTTCCAAAAAACTTCTCGTTTGCTGAAATCTCAGCAAACATTTTTTCACCAAATCTTGATGATACTTGGTGGTAATGATCAGTTCACTAAGCCCACTTGGCTGCCCAATTTTCACTCTTCTAGGTTCAAGCGTTCGTTTCCAGTAACACTTTGAATTTTTAGGTTTCACTCTGTTTTCTGTTATATAGATAGATGTGTTTGAAACTCTAAATCAAACACGGTTTTTGCTAGCTCCTTGAAACTTGACAAAATGAAGTAGTTCTAAGTTCTATCTCTATGGTTTGTTTCCTCTTGAAGTACCCCATGCAGAGACTGGCGAAGAACACTTTCGTTTGAAAGGGGTTGCCAAGCTTCCAAAAACTTCTCGTTTGCTGAAATCTCAGCAAACATTTTTTCACCAAATCTTGATGATACTTGGTGGTAATGATCAGTTCACTAAGCCCACTTGGCTGCCCAATTTTCACTCTTCTAGGTTCAAGCGTTCGTTTCCAGTAACACTTTGAATTTTTAGGTTTCACTCTGTTTTCTGTTATATAGATAGATGTGTTTGAAACTCTAAATCAAACACGGTTTGTGCTAGCTCCTTGAAACTTGACAAAATGAAGTAGTTCTAAGTTCTATCTCTATGGTTTGTTTCCTCTTGAGCTACCCCATGCAGAGACTGGCGAAAAACACTTTTGTTTGAAAGGGGTTGCCAAGCTTCCAAAAAACTACTAGTTTGCTGAAATCTCAGCAAACATTTTTTCACCAAAACTTGATGATACTTGGTGGTAATGATCAGTTCACTAATACCACTTGGCTGCCCAACTTTCACTCTTCTAGGTTCAAGCGTTCATTTCCAGTAACACTTTGAATTTTTAGGTTTCACTCTGTTTTCTGTTACATAGATAGATGTGTTTGAAACTCTAAATCAAACACGGTTTGTGCTAGCTCCTTGAAACTTGACAAAATGAAGTAGTTCTAAGTTCTATCTCTATGGTTTGTTTCCTCTTGAAGTACCCCATGCAGAGACTGGCGAAGAACACTTTCGTTTGAAAGGGGTTGCCAAGCTTCCAAAAAACTACTAGTTTGCTGAAAACTCAGCAAACATTTTTTCACCAAATCTTGATGATACTTGGTGGTAATGATCAGTTCACTAAGCCCACTTGGCTGCCCAATTTTCACTCTTCTAGGTTCAAGCGTTCGTTTCCAGTAACACTTTGCATTTTTAGGTTTCACTCTGTTTTCTGCTATATAGATAGATGTGTTTGAAACTCTAAATCAAACACGGTTTGTGCTAGCTCCGTGAAACTTGACCAAATGAAGTAGTTCTATCTCTATGGTTTGTTTCCTCTTGAAGTACCCCATGCAGAGACTGGCGAAAAACACTTTCGTTTTAAAGGGGTTGCCAAGCTTCCAAAAAACTACTAGTTTGCTGAAATCACAGCAAACATTTTTTCCACCAAAACTTGATGATACTTGGTTGTAATGATCAGTTCACTAAGCCCACTTGGCTGCTTAATTTTTACTCTTCTAGGTTCAAGCGTTCGTTTCCAGTAACACTTTGAAATTTTAGGTTTCACTCTGTTTTCTGCTATATAGATAGATGTGTTTGAAACTCTAAATCAAACACGGTTTGTGCTAGCTCCTTGAAACTTGACAAAATGAAGTAGTTCTAAGTTCTATCTCTATGGTTTGTTTCCTCTTGAAGTACCCCATGCAGAGACTGGCGAAAAACACTTTCGTTTGAAAGGGGTTGCCAAGCTTCCAAAAAACTACTCGTTTGCTGAAATCTCAGCAAATATTTTTCACCAAATCTTGATGATACTTGGTGGTAATGATCAGTTCACTAATCCCACTTGGCTGCCCAACTTTCACTCTTCTAAGTTCAAGCGTTCGTTTCCAGTAACAGTTTGAATTTTTAGGTTTCACTCTGTTTTCTGCTATATAGATAGATGTCTTTGAAAGTCTGAATCAAACACGGTTTGTGCTAGCTCCGTGAAACTTGACAAAATGAAGTAGTTCTAAGTTCTATCTCTATGGTTTGTTTCCTCTTGAAGTACCCCATGCAGAGACTGGCGAAGAACACTTTCGTTTGAAAGGGGTTGCCAAGCTTCCAAAAAACTACTAGTTTGCTGAAAACTCAGCAAACATTTTTTCACCAAATCTTGATGATACTTGGTGGTAATGATCAGTTCACTAAGCCCACTTGGCTGCCCAATTTTCACTCTTCTAGGTTCAAGCGTTCGTTTCCAGTAACACTTTGAAATTTTAGGTTTCACTCTGTTTTCTGCTATATAGATAGATGTGTTTGAAACTCTAAATCAAACACGGTTTGTGCTCGCTCCGTGAAACTTGACAAAATGAAGTAGTTCTAAGTTCTATCTCAATGGTTTGTTTCCTCTTGAAGTACCCCATGCAGAGACTGGCGAAGAACACTTTCATTTGAAAGGATTTGCCAAGCTTCCAAAAAACTACTAGTTTGCTGAAATCTCAGCAAACATTTTTTCACCAAATCTTGATGATACTTGGTGGTGATGATCAGTTCACTAAGCCCACTTGGCTGCCCAATTTTCACTCTTCTAGGTTCAAGCGTTCGTTTCCAGTAACACTTTGAAATTTTAGGTTTCACTCTGTTTTCTGCTATATAGATAGATGTGTTTGAAACTCTAAATCAAACACGGTTTGTGCTAGCTCCGTGAAACTTGACAAAATGAAGTAGTTCTAAGTTCTATCTCTACGGTTTGTTTCCTCTTGAAGTACCCCATGCAGAGACTGGCGAAGAACACTTTCGTTTGAAAGGGGTTGCCAAGCTTCCAAAAAACTACTGGTTTGCTGAAATCTCAGCAAACATTTTTTCACCAAGTCTTGATGATACTTGGTGGTAATGATCAGTTCACTAAGCCCACTTGGCTGCCCAATTTTCACTCTTCTAGGTTCAAGCGTTCCTTTCCAGTAACACTTTGAATTTTTAGGTTTCACTCTGTTTTCTGTTATATAGATAGATGTGTTTGAAATTCTAAATCAAACACGGTTTGTGCTAGCTCCTTGAAACTTGACAAAATGAAGTAGTTCTAAGTTCTATCTCTATGGTTTGTTTCCTCTTGAAGTACCCCATGCAGAGACTGGCGAAGAACACTTCGTTTGAAAGGGGTTGCCAAGCTTCCAAAAAACTACTAGTTTGCTGAAATCTCAGCAAACATTTTTTCACCAAATCTTGATGATACTTGGTGGTAATGATCAGTTCACTAAGCCCACTTGACTGCCCAATTTTCACTCTTCTAGGTTCAAGCGTTCGTTTCCAGTAACACTTTGCATTTTTAGGTTTCACTCTGTTTTCTGCTATATAGATAGATGTGTTTGAAAACTCTAAATCAAACACGGTTTGTGCTAGCTCCGTGAAACTTGACCAAATGAAGTAGTTCTATCTCTATGGTTTGTTTCCTCTTGAAGTACCCCATGCAGAGACTGGCGAAAAACACTTTCGTTTTAAAGGGGTTGCCAAGCTTCCAAAAAACTACTAGTTTGCTGAAATCACAGCAAACATTTTTTCACCAAAAACTTGATGATACTTGGTTGTAATGATCAGTTCACTAAGCCCACTTGGCTGCTTAATTTTTACTCTTCTAGGTTCAAGCGTTCGTTTCCAGTAACACTTTGAAATTTTAGGTTTCACTCTGTTTTCTGCTATATAGATAGATGTGTTTGAAACTCTAAATCAAACACGGTTTGTGCTAGCTCCTTGAAACTTGACAAAATGAAGTAGTTCTAAGTTCTATCTCTATGGTTTGTTTCCTCTTGAAGTACCCCATGCAGAGACTGGCGAAAAACACTTTCGTTTGAAAGGGGTTGCCAAGCTTCCAAAAAACTACTCGTTTGCTGAAATCTCAGCAAATATTTTTTCACCAAATCTTGATGATACTTGGTGGTAATGATCAGTTCACTAATCCCACTTGGCTGCCCAACTTTCACTCTTCTAAGTTCAAGCGTTCGTTTCCAGTAACAGTTTGAATTTTTAGGTTTCACTCTGTTTTCTGCTATATAGATAGATGTGTTTGAAACTCTAAATCAAACACGGTTTGTGTTAGCTCCTTGAAACTTGACAAAATGAAGTAGTTCTAAGTTCTATCTCTATGGTTTGTTTCCTCTTGAAGTACCCCATGCAGAGACTGGCGAAGAACACTTTCGTTTGAAAGGGGTTGCCAAGCTTCCAAAAAACTTCTCGTTTGCTGAAATCTCAGCAAACATTTTTTCACCAAATCTTGATGATACTTGGTGGTAATGATCAGTTCACTAAGCCCACTTGGCTGCCCAATTTTCACTCTTCTAGGTTCAAGCGTTCGTTTCCAGTAACACTTTGAATTTTTAGGTTTCACTCTGTTTTCTGTTATATAGATAGATGTGTTTGAAACTCTAAATCAAACACGGTTTTTGCTAGCTCCTTGAAACTTGACAAAATGAAGTAGTTCTAAGTTCTATCTCTATGGTTTGTTTCCTCTTGAAGTACCCCATGCAGAGACTGGCGAAGAACACTTTCGTTTGAAAGGGGTTGCCAAGCTTCCAAAAACTTCTCGTTTGCTGAAATCTCAGCAAACATTTTTTCACCAAATCTTGATGATACTTGGTGGTAATGATCAGTTCACTAAGCCCACTTGGCTGCCCAATTTTCACTCTTCTAGGTTCAAGCGTTCGTTTCCAGTAACACTTTGAATTTTTAGGTTTCACTCTGTTTTCTGTTATATAGATAGATGTGTTTGAAACTCTAAATCAAACACGGTTTGTGCTAGCTCCTTGAAACTTGACAAAATGAAGTAGTTCTAAGTTCTATCTCTATGGTTTGTTTCCTCTTGAGCTACCCCATGCAGAGACTGGCGAAAAACACTTTTGTTTGAAAGGGGTTGCCAAGCTTCCAAAAAACTACTAGTTTGCTGAAATCTCAGCAAACATTTTTTCACCAAAACTTGATGATACTTGGTGGTAATGATCAGTTCACTAATACCACTTGGCTGCCCAACTTTCACTCTTCTAGGTTCAAGCGTTCATTTCCAGTAACACTTTGAATTTTTAGGTTTCACTCTGTTTTCTGTTACATAGATAGATGTGTTTGAAACTCTAAATCAAACACGGTTTGTGCTAGCTCCTTGAAACTTGACAAAATGAAGTAGTTCTAAGTTCTATCTCTATGGTTTGTTTCCTCTTGAAGTACCCCATGCAGAGACTGGCGAAGAACACTTTCGTTTGAAAGGGGTTGCCAAGCTTCCAAAAAACTACTAGTTTGCTGAAAACTCAGCAAACATTTTTTCAACCAAATCTTGATGATACTTGGTGGTAATGATCAGTTCACTAAGCCCACTTGGCTGCCCAATTTTCACTCTTCTAGGTTCAAGCGTTCGTTTCCAGTAACACTTTGCATTTTTAGGTTTCACTCTGTTTTCTGCTATATAGATAGATGTGTTTGAAACTCTAAATCAAACACGGTTTGTGCTAGCTCCGTGAAACTTGACCAAATGAAGTAGTTCTATCTCTATGGTTTGTTTCCTCTTGAAGTACCCCATGCAGAGACTGGCGAAAAACACTTTCGTTTTAAAGGGGTTGCCAAGCTTCCAAAAAACTACTAGTTTGCTGAAATCACAGCAAACATTTTTTCACCAAAACTTGATGATACTTGGTTGTAATGATCAGTTCACTAAGCCCACTTGGCTGCTTAATTTTTACTCTTCTAGGTTCAAGCGTTCGTTTCCAGTAACACTTTGAAATTTTAGGTTTCACTCTGTTTTCTGCTATATAGATAGATGTGTTTGAAACTCTAAATCAAACACGGTTTGTGCTAGCTCCTTGAAACTTGACAAAATGAAGTAGTTCTAAGTTCTATCTCTATGGTTTGTTTCCTCTTGAAGTACCCCATGCAGAGACTGGCGAAAAACACTTTCGTTTGAAAGGGGTTGCCAAGCTTCCAAAAAACTACTCGTTTGCTGAAATCTCAGCAAATATTTTTCACCAAATCTTGATGATACTTGGTGGTAATGATCAGTTCACTAATCCCACTTGGCTGCCCAACTTTCACTCTTCTAAGTTCAAGCGTTCGTTTCCAGTAACAGTTTGAATTTTTAGGTTTCACTCTGTTTTCTGTATATAGATAGATGTCTTTGAAAGTCTGAATCAAACACGGTTTGTGCTAGCTCCGTGAAACTTGACAAAATGAAGTAGTTCTAAGTTCTATCTCTATGGTTTGTTTCCTCTTGAAGTACCCCATGCAGAGACTGGCGAAGAACACTTTCGTTGAAAGGGGTTGCCAAGCTTCCAAAAAACTACTAGTTTGCTGAAAACTCAGCAAACATTTTTTCACCAAATCTTGATGATACTTGGTGGTAATGATCAGTTCACTAACCCACTTGGCTGCCAATTTCACTCTTCTAGTTCAAGCGTTCGTTTCCAGTACACTTTGAATTTTTAGGTTTCACTCTGTTTTCTGCTATATAGATAGATGTGTTTGAAACTCTAAATCAAACACGGTTTGTGCTAGCTCCGTGAAACTTGACAAAATGAAGTAGTTCTAAGTTCTATCACTATGGTTTGTTTCCTCTTGAAGTACCCCATGCAGAGACTGGCGAAGAACACTAAAAAACTTCTCGTTTGCTGAAATCTCAGCAAACATTTTTTCACAAAATCTTGATGATACTTGGTGGTAATGATCAGTTCACTAAGCCCACTTGGCTGCCCAATTTTCACTCTTCCTAGGTTCAGCGTTCGTTTCCAGTAACACTTTGAATTTTTAGGTTTCACTCTGTTTTCTG
>NW_027511325.1:0-26116 GCF_048772815.1 Callospermophilus lateralis
TGTGGTAATGATCAGTTCACTACGTCCACATGGCTGCCCAGTTTTCACTCTTCTAGGTTGAAGCGTTCGTTTCCAGTAAGAGTTTGAATTTTTAGGTTTCACTGTGTCTTCTCCTATATAGATAGATGTGTTTGGAACTCTAAATGAAACACGGTTTGTGCTAGCTCTTTGAAAATTGACAAAATAAAGAAGATTTAGGTTCTGTCTCTATGGTTTGTGTTCTCTTGAAGCAGCCCTAACTGGAGACTGCCTAAATACACTTTCATTGGAAACGTGTGCCAAGCGTCCAAAATTACTGGTTTTCTGAAATCTCGGCAAACATTTTTTCACCCAATCTTGATGATTCTCTGTGGTAATGATCAGTTCACTAAGTCCACTTGGCCGCCCAATTTTCATTCTTCTAGGTTGAAGCGTTCGTTTCCAGTAAGAGTTTGAATTTTTAGGTTTCACTGTGTTTTCTCCTATATAGATAGATGTGTTGGGAACTCTAAATGAAAGACGGTTTGTGCTAGCTCTTTGAAAATTGACAAAATAAAGTAGTTCTAAGTTCTGTCTCTAAGGTTTGTTTCCTCTTGAAGCAGCCCTAAGCAGAGACTGCCTAAAGACATTTTCATTGGAAAGTTGTGCCAAGCGTCCAAAAGTACTGGTTTTCTGAAATCTCGGCAAAACTTTTTTCACCCAATCTTGATGAGACATTGTGTAATGATCAGTTCAGTAAGCCCACTTGGCTGCCCAATTTTCACTATTCTAGGTTGAAGCGTTCGTTTCCACTAATAGTTTGAATTTTTAGGTTTCACTCTGTTTTCTCCTATATAGATAGATGTGTTGGGAAATATAAATGAAACACGGTTTGTGCTAGCTCTTTGAAAATTGACAAAATAAAGTAGTTCTAAGTTCTGTCTCTATGGTTTGTTTCCTCTTGAAGCAGCCCTAACTAGAGACTGCCTAAATAGACTTTCATTGGACAGGTGTGCCAAGCGTCCAAAAGTACTGGTTTTCTGAATCTCGGCAAAATTTTTTTAACCCAATCTTGATGATTCTCTGTGGTAGTGATCAGTTCACTAAGTCCACTTGGCTGCCCAATTTTCACTTTTCTAGGTTGAAGCGTTCGATTCCAGTAAGAGTTTGAATTTTTAGGTTTCACTCTGTTTTCTCCTATATAGATAGATGTGTTGGGAACTCTAAATGAAACACGGTTTGTGCTAGATCTTTGAAAATTGGCAAATTAAAGTAGTTTTATGTTCTGTCTCTATGGATTGTTTCCTCTTGAAGAAGCCCTAACTGGAGACTGCCTAAAAACACTTTCATTAAAAAGGTGTGCCAAGCGTCCAAAAGTACTGGTTTTCTGAAATCTCGGCAAATATTTTTCCACCCAATCTTGATGATTCTCTGGGGTAATGATCAGTTCACTACGTCCACTTGGCTGCCCAATTTTCAGTCTTCTAGGTTGAAGCGTTCGTTTCCAGTAAGAGTTTGAATTTTTAGGTTTCACTCTGTTTTCTCCTATATAGATAGATGTGTTGGGAACTCTAAATGAAACACGGTTTGTGCTAGCTCTTTGAAAATTGACAAAATAAAGTAGTTTTAGGTTCTGTCTCTATGGTTTGTTTCCTCTTCAAGCAGCCCTAACTGGAGACTGCCTAAATACACTTTCATTGGAAACGTGTGCCAAGCGTCCAAAAGTACTGGTTTTCTGAAATCTCCGCAAACATTATTTCACCCAATCTGGATGATTCTCTGTGGTAGTGATCAGTTCACTAAGTCAACTTGGCTTCCCAATTTTCACTCTTCTAGGTTGAAGCGTTCGTTTCCAGTAAGAGTTTGAATTTTTAGGTTTCACTGTGTTTTCTCCTATATAGATAGATGTGTTTGGAACTCTAAATGAAACACGGTTTGTGCTAGCTCTTTGAAAATTGACAAAATAAAGTAGATTTAGGTTCTGTCTCTATGGTTTGTTTTCTCTTGAAGCAGCCCTAACTAGAGACTGCCTAAATACACTTTGATTGGAAACGTGTGCCAAGCGTCCAAAATTACTGGTTTTCTGAAATCTCGGCAAACATATTTTCACCCAATCTTGTTGATTCTCTGTGGTAATGATCAGTTCACTAAGTCCACTTGGCCGCCCAATTTTCACTCTTTAGGTTGAAGCGTTCGTTTCCAGTAAGAGTTTGAATTTTTAGGTTTCACTCTGTTTTCTCCTATATAGATAGATGTGTTGGGAACTCTAAATGAAACACGGTTTGTGCTAGCTATTTGAAAATTGACAAAATAAAGTAGTTCTAAGTTCTGTCTCTAAGGTTTCTTTCCTCTTGAAGCAGCCAAACTAGAGATTGCCTAAATACACTTTCATTGGAAAGGTGTGCCAAGCGTCCAAAAGTACTGGTTTTCTGAAATCTCGGCAAACATTTTTTCACCCAATCTTGATGATTCTCTGTGGTAATGATCAGTTCACTACGTCCACTTGGCTGCCCAATTTTCATTCTTCTAGGTTGAAGCGTTTGTTTCTAGTAAGAGTTTGAATTTTTAGGTTTCACTGTGTTTTCTCCTATATAGATAGATGTGTTTGGAACTCCAAATGAAACACGGTTTGTGCTAGCTCTTTGAAAATGGACAAAATAAAGTAGTTTTAGGTTCTGTCTCCATGGTTTGTTTCCTCTTGAAGCAGCCCTAACTAGAGACTGCCTAAGTACACTTTCATTGGAAAGGTGTGCCAAGCGTCCAAAAGCACTGTTTTCTGAAATCTCGGCAAACATTTTTTCACCCAATCTTGATGATTCTCTGTGGTAATGATCAGTTCACTAAGCCCACTTGGCTGCCCAATATTCACTCTTCTAGGTTGAAGCGTTCGTTTCCAGAAAGAGTTTGAATTTTGAGGTTTCACTCTGTTTTCTCCTATATAGATAGATGTGTTGGGAACTCTAAATGAAACACGGTTTGTGCTAGCTCTTTGAAAATTGACAAAATAAAGTAGTTTTAGGTTCTGTCTCTATGGTTTGTTTCCTCTTCAAGCAGCCCTAACTGGAGACTGCCTAAATACACTTTCAATGGAAACGGGTGCCAAGCGTCCAAAAGTACTGGTATTCTGAAATCTCGGCAAACATTTTTTCACCCAATCTGGATGATGCTCTGAGGTAGTGATCAGTTCACTAAGTCAACTTGGCTTCCCAATTCTCACTCTTCTAGGTTGAAGCGTTCGTTTCCAGTAATAGTTTGAATTTTTAGGTTTCACTGTGTTTTGTCCTATATAGATAGATGTGTTTGGAACTCTAAATGAAACACGGTTTGTGCTAGCTCTTTGAAAATTGACAAAATAAAGTAGATTTAGGTTCTGTCTCTATGGTTTGTTTTCTCTTGAAGCAGCCCAAACTAGAGACTGCCTAAATACACTTTCATTGGAAAGGTGTGCCAAGCGTCCAAAAGTACTGGTTTTCTGAAATCTCGGCAAACCTTTTTTCACCCAATCTTGATGAGACATTGTGGTAATGATCAGTTCACTAAGCCCACTTGGCTGCCCTATTTTCACTCTTCTAGTTTGAAGCATTCGTTTCCAGTAAGAGTTTGAATTTTTAGGTTTCACTCTGTTTTCTCCTATATAGATAGATGTGTTTCGAACTCTAAATGAAACACGGTTTCTGCTAGATCTTTGAGAATTGACAAAATAAAGTAGTTTTATGTTCTGTCTCTATGGATTGTTTCCTCTTGAAGCAGCCCTAACTAGAGACTGCCTAAAAACACTTTCATTGGAAAGGTGTGCCAAGCGTCCAAAAGTACTGTTTTTCTAAAATCTCGGCAAACATTTTTTCACCCAATCTTGATGATTCTCTGTGGTAATAATCAGTTCACTAAGTCCACTTGGCCGCCCAATTTTCACTCTTCTAGGTTGAAGCGTTCGTTTCCAGTAAGAGTTTGAATTTTGAGGTTTCACTCTGTTTTCTCCTATATAGATAGATGTGTTGGGAACTCTAAATGAAACACGGTTTGTGCTAGCTCTTTGAAAATTGACAAAATAAAGTAGTTTTAGGTTCTGTCTCTATGGTTTGTTTCCTCTTGAAGCAGCCCAAACTAGAGATTGCCTAAATACACTTTCATTGGAAAGGTGTGCCAAGCGTCCAAAAGTACTGGTTTTCTGAAATCTCGGCAAACATTTTTTCACCCAATCTTGATGATTCTCTGTGGTAATGATCAGTTCACTACGTCCACTTGGCTGCCCAGTTTTCATTCTTCTAGGTTGAAGCGTTTGTTTCTAGTAAGAGTTTGAATTTTTAGGTTTCACTGTGTTTTCTCCTATATAGATAGATGTGTTTGGAACTCCAAATGAAACACGGTTTGTGCTAGCTCTTTGAAAATGGACAAAATAAAGTAGTTTTAGGTTCTGTCTCCATGGTTTGTTTCCTCTTGAAGCAGCCCTAACTAGAGACTGCCTAAGTACACTTTCATTGGAAAGGTGTGCCAAGCGTCCAAAAGCACTGGTTTTCTGAAATCTCGGCAAACATTTTTTCACCCAATCTTGATGATTCTCTGTGGTAATGATCAGTTCACTAAGCCCACTTGGCTGCCCAATATTCACTCTTCTAGGTTGAAGCGTTCGTTTCCAGAAAGAGTTTGAATTTTGAGGTTTCACTCTGTTTTCTCCTATATAGATAGATGTGTTGGGAATTCTAAATGAAACACGGTTTGTGCTAGCTCTTTGAAAATTGACAAAATAAAGTAGTTTTAGGTTCTGTCTCTATGGTTTGTTTCCTCTTCAAGCAGCCCTAACTGGAGACTGCCTAAATACACTTTCAATGGAAACGGGTGCCAAGCGTCCAAAAGTACTGGTATTCTGAAATCTCGGCAAACATTTTTTCACCCAATCTGGATGATGCTCTGTGGTAGTGATCAGTTCACTAAGTCAACTTGGCTTCCCAATTTTCACTCTTCTAGGTTGAAGCGTTCGTTTCCAGTAATAGTTTGAATTTTTAGGTTTCACTGTGTTTTGTCCTATATAGATAGATGTGTTTGGAACTCTAAATGAAACACGGTTTGTGCTAGCTCTTTGAAAATTGACAAAATAAAGTAGATTTAGGTTCTGTCTCTATGGTTTGTTTTCTCTTGAAGCAGCCCAAACTAGAGACTGCCTAAATACACTTTCATTGGAAAGGTGTGCCAAGCGTCCAAAAGTACTGGTTTTCTGAAATCTCGGCAAACCTTTTTTCACCCAATCTTGATGAGACATTGTGGTAGTGATCAGTTTTCTAAGTTCACTTGGCTGCCCAATTTTCACTCTTCTAGGTTGAAGCGTTCGATTCCACTAATAGTTTGAATTTTTAGGTTTCACTCTGTTTTCTCCTATATAGATAGATGTGTTGGGAACTCTAAATGAAACACGGTTTGTGCTAGCTCTTTGAAAATTGACAAAATAAAGTAGTTTTAGGTTCTGTCTCCATGGTTTGTTTCCTCCTGAAGCAGCCCTAACTAGAGACTGCCTAAGTACACTTTCATTGGAAAGGTGTGCCAAGTGTTCAAAAGCACTGATTTTCTGAATTCTCGGCAAACATTTTTTCACCCATCTTGATGATTCTCTGTGGTAATGATCAGTTCACTACGTCCACATGGCTGCCCAGTTTTCACTCTTCTAGGTTGAAGCGTTCGTTTCCAGTAAGAGTTTGAATTTTTAGGTTTCACTGTGTCTTCTCCTATATAGATAGATGTGTTTGGAACTCTAAATGAAACACGGTTTGTGCTAGCTCTTTGAAAATTGACAAAATAAAGAAGATTTAGGTTCTGTCTCTATGGTTTGTGTTCTCTTGAAGCAGCCCTAACTGGAGACTGCCTAAATACACTTTCATTGGAAACGTGTGCCAAGCGTCCAAAATTACTGGTTTTCTGAAATCTCGGCAAACATTTTTTCACCCAATCTTGATGATTCTCTGTGGTAATGATCAGTTCACTAAGTCCACTTGGCCGCCCAATTTTCATTCTTCTAGGTTGAAGCGTTCGTTTCCAGTAAGAGTTTGAATTTTTAGGTTTCACTGTGTTTTCTCCTATATAGATAGATGTGTTGGGAACTCTAAATGAAAGACGGTTTGTGCTAGCTCTTTGAAAATTGACAAAATAAAGTAGTTCTAAGTTCTGTCTCTAAGGTTTGTTTCCTCTTGAAGCAGCCCTAAGCAGAGACTGCCTAAAGACATTTTCATTGGAAAGTTGTGCCAAGCGTCCAAAAGTACTGGTTTTCTGAAATCTCGGCAAAACTTTTTTCACCCAATCTTGATGAGACATTGTGTAATGATCAGTTCAGTAAGCCCACTTGGCTGCCCAATTTTCACTATTCTAGGTTGAAGCGTTCGTTTCCACTAATAGTTTGAATTTTTAGGTTTCACTCTGTTTTCTCCTATATAGATAGATGTGTTGGGAAATATAAATGAAACACGGTTTGTGCTAGCTCTTTGAAAATTGACAAAATAAAGTAGTTCTAAGTTCTGTCTCTATGGTTTGTTTCCTCTTGAAGCAGCCCTAACTAGAGACTGCCTAAATAGACTTTCATTGGACAGGTGTGCCAAGCGTCCAAAAGTACTGGTTTTCTGAATCTCGGCAAAATTTTTTTAACCCAATCTTGATGATTCTCTGTGGTAGTGATCAGTTCACTAAGTCCACTTGGCTGCCCAATTTTCACTTTTCTAGGTTGAAGCGTTCGATTCCAGTAAGAGTTTGAATTTTTAGGTTTCACTCTGTTTTCTCCTATATAGATAGATGTGTTGGGAACTCTAAATGAAACACGGTTTGTGCTAGATCTTTGAAAATTGGCAAATTAAAGTAGTTTTATGTTCTGTCTCTATGGATTGTTTCCTCTTGAAGAAGCCCTAACTGGAGACTGCCTAAAAACACTTTCATTAAAAAGGTGTGCCAAGCGTCCAAAAGTACTGGTTTTCTGAAATCTCGGCAAATATTTTTCCACCCAATCTTGATGATTCTCTGGGGTAATGATCAGTTCACTACGTCCACTTGGCTGCCCAATTTTCAGTCTTCTAGGTTGAAGCGTTCGTTTCCAGTAAGAGTTTGAATTTTTAGGTTTCACTCTGTTTTCTCCTATATAGATAGATGTGTTGGGAACTCTAAATGAAACACGGTTTGTGCTAGCTCTTTGAAAATTGACAAAATAAAGTAGTTTTAGGTTCTGTCTCTATGGTTTGTTTCCTCTTCAAGCAGCCCTAACTGGAGACTGCCTAAATACACTTTCATTGGAAACGTGTGCCAAGCGTCCAAAAGTACTGGTTTTCTGAAATCTCCGCAAACATTATTTCACCCAATCTGGATGATTCTCTGTGGTAGTGATCAGTTCACTAAGTCAACTTGGCTTCCCAATTTTCACTCTTCTAGGTTGAAGCGTTCGTTTCCAGTAAGAGTTTGAATTTTTAGGTTTCACTGTGTTTTCTCCTATATAGATAGATGTGTTTGGAACTCTAAATGAAACACGGTTTGTGCTAGCTCTTTGAAAATTGACAAAATAAAGTAGATTTAGGTTCTGTCTCTATGGTTTGTTTTCTCTTGAAGCAGCCCTAACTAGAGACTGCCTAAATACACTTTGATTGGAAACGTGTGCCAAGCGTCCAAAATTACTGGTTTTCTGAAATCTCGGCAAACATATTTTCACCCAATCTTGTTGATTCTCTGTGGTAATGATCAGTTCACTAAGTCCACTTGGCCGCCCAATTTTCACTCTTTAGGTTGAAGCGTTCGTTTCCAGTAAGAGTTTGAATTTTTAGGTTTCACTCTGTTTTCTCCTATATAGATAGATGTGTTGGGAACTCTAAATGAAACACGGTTTGTGCTAGCTATTTGAAAATTGACAAAATAAAGTAGTTCTAAGTTCTGTCTCTAAGGTTTCTTTCCTCTTGAAGCAGCCCTAAGCAGAGACTGCCTAAAGACATTTTCATTGGAAAGGTGTGCCAAGCGTCCAAAAGTACTGGTTTTCTGAAATCTCGGCAAACCTTTTTTCACCCAATCTTGATGAGACATTGTGGTAGTGATCAGTTCACTAAGTTCACTTGGCTGCCCAATTTTCACTCTTCTATGTTGAAGCGTTCGATTCCAGTAAGAGTTTGAATTTTTAGGTTTCACTCTGTTTTCTCCTATATAGATAGATGTGTTGGGAACTCTAAATGAAACACGGTTTGTGCTAGCTCTTTGAAAATTGACAAAAGAAAGTAGATTTAGGTTCTGTTTCTATGGTTTGTTTCCTCTTGAAGCAGCCCTAACTAGAGACTGCCTAAATACACTTTCATTGGAAACGTGTGCCAAGCGTCCAAAAGTATTGGTTTTCTGAAATCTCGGCCAACATTTTTTCACCCAATCTTGATGATTCTCTGTGGTAATGATCAGTTCACTACGTCCACATGGCTGCCCAGTTTTCACTCTTCTAGGTTGAAGCGTTCGTTTCCAGTAAGAGTTTGAATTTTTAGGTTTCACTGTGTCTTCTCCTATATAGATAGATGTGTTTGGAACTCTAAATGAAACACGGTTTGTGCTAGCTCTTTGAAAATTGACAAAATAAAGTAGATTTAGGTTCTGTCTCTATGGTTTGTTTTCTCTTGAAGCAGCCCTAACTGGAGACTGCCTAAATACACTTTCATTGGAAACGTGTGCCAAGTGTCGAAAATTACTGGTTTTCTGAAATCTCGGCAAACATTTTTTCACCCAATCTTGATGATTCTCTGTGGTAATGATCAGTTCACTAAGTCCACTTGGCCGCCCAATTTTCATTCTTCTAGGTTGAAGCGTTCGTTTCCAGTAAGAGTTTGAATTTTTAGGTTTCACTGTGTTTTCTCCTATATAGATAGATGTGTTGGGAACTCTAAATGAAACACGGTTTGTGCTAGCTCTTTGAAAATTGACAAAATAAAGTAGTTCTAAGTTCTGTCTCTAAGGTTTGTTTCCTCTTGAAGCAGCCCTTTTTTTTTTCTTTTTTTTTTCTTCTTATACCAATCTTTTTTTTTTTTTTTTTTTTTTATTTTTTTTTTTTTTCTTTTTTCTCTTAGAAGAGATTCACTGCTCATTGATCACCAGGGTGATCAGTTCACTAAGCCCACTTGGCTGCCCAATTTTCACTATTGTAGGTTGAAGCGTTCGTTTCCACTAATAGTTTGAATTTTTAGGTTTCACTCTGTTTTCTCCTATATAGATAGATGTGTTGGGAACTCAAAACGAAACACGGTTTGTGCTAGCTCTTTGAAAATTTGACAAAATAAAGTAGTTCTAAGTTCTGTCTCTATGGTTTGTTTCCTCTTGAAGCAGCCCTAACTAGAGACTGCCTAAATAGACTTTCATTGGACAGGTGTGCCAAACGTCCAAAAGTACTGGTTTTCTGAAATCTCGGCAAAATTTTTTTAACCCAATCTTGATGATTCTCTGTGGTAGTGATCAGTTCACTAAGTCCACTTGGCTTCCCAATTTTCACTTTTCTAGGTTGAAGCGTTCGATTCCAGTAAGAGTTTGAATTTTTAGGTTTCACTCTGTTTTCTCCTATATAGATAGATGTGTTGGGAACTCTAAATGAAACACGGTTTGTGCTAGATCTTTGAAAATTGGCAAATTAAAGTAGTTTTATGTTCTGTCTCTATGGATTGTTTCCTCTTGAAGAAGCCCTAACTGGAGACTGCCTAAAAACACTTTCATTAAAAAGGTGTGCCAAGCGTCCAAAAGTACTGGTTTTCTGAAATCTCGGCAAACATTTTTCCACCCAATCTTGATGATTCTCTGTGGTAATGATCAGTTCACTACGTCCACTTGGCTGCCCAATTTTCAGTCTTCTAGGTTGAAGCGTTCGTTTCCAGTAAGAGTTTGAATTTTTAGGTTTCACTCTGTTTTCTCCTATATAGATAGATGTGTTGGGAACTCTAAATGAAACACGGTTTGTGCTAGCTCTTTGATAATTAACAAAATAAAGTAGTTTTAGGTTCTGTCTCCATGGTTTGTTTCCTCCTGAAGAAGTCCTAACTAGAGTCTGCCTAAGTACACTTTAATTGGAAAGGTGTGCCAAGCGTCAAAAGCACTGATTTTCTGAAATCTCGGCAAACATTTTTTCACCCAATCTTGATGATTCTCTGTGGTAATGATCAGTTCACTAAGCCCACTTGGCTGCCCAATATTCACTCTTCTAGGTTGAAGCGTTCATTTCCAGTAAGAGTTTGAATTTTTAGGTTTCACTCTGTTTTCTCCTATATAGATAGATGTGTTGGGAACTCTAAATGAAACACGGTTTGTGCTAGCTCTTTGAAAATTGACAAAATAAAGTAGTTTTAGGTTCTGTCTATATGGTTTGTTTCCTCTTCAAGCAGCCCTAACTGGAGACTGCCTAAATACACTTTCATTGGAAACTTGTGCCAAGCGTCCAAAAGTACTGGTTTTCTGAAATCTCGGCAAACATTTTTTCACCCAATCTGGATGATTCTCTGTGGTAGTGATCAGTTCACTAAGTCAACTTGGCTTCCCAATTTCACTCTTCTAGGTTGAAGCGTTCGTTTCCAGTAAGAGTTTGAATTTTTAGGTTTCACTCTGTTTTCTCCTATATAGATAGATGTGTTGGGAACTCTAAATGAAACACGGTTTGTGCTAGCTCTTTGAAAATTGACAAAATAAAGTAGATTTAGGTTCTGTCTCTATGGTTTGTTTCCTCTTGAAGCAGCCCTAACTAGAGACTGCCTAAATACACTTTCATTGGAAATGTGTGCCAAGCGTCCAAAATTATTGGTTTTCTGAAGTCTCGGCAAACATTTTTTCACCAAATCTTGATGATTCTCTGTGGTAATGATCAGTTCACTACGTCCACATGGCTGCCCAGTTTTCACTCTTCTAGGTTGAAGCGTTCGTTTCCAGTAAGTGTTTGAATTTTTAGGTTTCACTGTGTCTTCTCCTATATAGATAGATGTGTTTGGAACTCTAAATGAAACACGGTTTGCGCTAGCTCTTTGAAAATTGACAAAATAAAGTAGATGTAGGTTCTGTCTCTATGGTTTTTTTTCTCTTGAAGCAGCCCTAACTGGAGACTGCCTAAATACACTTTCATTGGAAACGTGTGCCAAGCGTCCAAAATTACTGGTTTTCTGAAATCTCGGCAAACATTTTTTCACCCAATCTTGATGATTCTCTGTGGTAATGATCAGTTCACTAAGTCCACTTGGCCGCCCAATTTTCATTCATCTAGGTTGAAGCGTTCGTTTCCAGTAAGAGTTTGAATTTTTAGGTTTCACTGTGTTTTCTCCTATATAGATCGATGTGTTGGGAACTCTAAATGAAACACGGTTTGTGCTAGCTCTTTGAAAATTGACAAAATAAAGTAGTTCTAAGTTCTGTCTCTAAGCTTTGTTTCCTCTTGAAGCAGCCCTTAGCAGAGACGGCCTAAAGACATTTTCATTGGAAAGGTGTGCCAAGCGTCCAAAAGTACTGGTTTTCTGAAATCTCGGCAAAACTTTTTTCACCCAATCTTGATGAGACATTGTGTAATGATCAGTTCAGTAAGCCCACTTGGCTGCCCAATTTTCACTATTCTAGGTTGAAGCGTTCGTTTCCACTAATAGTTTGAATTTTTAGGTTTCACTCTGTTTTCTCCTATATAGATAGATGTGTTGGGAACTCTAAATGAAACACGGTTTGTGCTAGCTCTTTGAAAATTGACAAAATAAAGTATTTCTAAGTTCTGTCTCTATGGTTTGTTTCCTCTTGAAGCAGCCCTAACTAGAGACTGCCTAAATACACTTTCATTGGACAGGTGTGCCAAGCGTCCAAAAGTACTGGTTTTCTGAAATCTCGGCAAAATTTTTTTAACCCAATCTTGATGATTCTCTGTGGTAGTGATCAGTTCACTAAGTCCACTTGGCTTCCCAATTTTCACTTTTCTAGGTTGAAGCGTTCGATTCCAGTAAGAGTTTGAATTTTTAGGTTTCACTGTGTTTTCTCCTATATAGATAGATGTGTTGGGGAACTCTAAATGAAACACGGTTTGTGCTAGCTCTTTGAAAATTGACAAAATAAAGTAGATTTAGGTTCTGTCTCTATGGTTTGTTTCTCTTGAAGCAGCCCTAACTAGAGACTGCCTAAATACACTTTCATTGGAAACGTGTGCCAAGCGTCCAAAATTACTGGCTTTCAGAAATATCGGCAAACATGTTTTCACCCAATCTTGATGATTCTCTGTGGTAATGATCAGTTCACTAAGTCCACTTGGCCGCCCAATTTTCACTCTTCTAGGTTGAAGCGTTCATTTCCACTAATAGTTTGAATTTTTAGGTTTCACTCTGTTTTCTCCTATATAGATAGATGTGTTGGGAACTCTAAATGAAACACGGTTTGTGCTAGCTCTTTGAAAATTGACATAATAAAGTAGTTCTAAGTTCTGTCTCTATGGTTTGTTTCATCTTGAAGCAGCCCTAACTAGAGACTGCCTTAATACAATTTCATTGGAAACGTATGCCAAGCGTCCAAAAGTACTGGTTTTCTGAAATCTCGGCAAACATTTTTTCACCCCAATCTTGATGAGACATTGTGGTAATGATCAGTTCACTAATTCCACTTAGGTGCCCAATTTTCACTATTCTAGGTTGAAGCGTTCGTTTCCAGTAAGAGTTTGAATTTTTAGGTTTCACTGTGTTTTCTCCAATATAGATAGATGTGTTGGGAACTCTAAATGAAACACGGTTTGTGCTAGCACTTGGAAAATTGACAAAATAATGTAGTTTTAGTTTCTGTCTCTATGGTTTCTTTCCTCTTGAAGCAGCCCTAACTAGAGACTGCCTAAATACACTTTCATTGGAAAGGTGTGCCAAGCGTCCAAAAGTACTGGTTTTCTGAAATCTCGGCAAACATTTTTTCACCCAATATTGATGATTCTCTGTGGCAGTGATCAGTTCACTAAGCCCACTTGGCTGCCCAATTTTCACTCTTCTAGGTTGAAGTGTTCGTTTCTAGTAATAGTTTGAATTTTTAGGTTTCACTGTGTTTTCTCCTCTATAGATAGATGTGTTTGGAACTCTAAATGAAACACGGTTTGTGCTAGCTCTTTGAAAATTGACAAAATAAAGTAGATTTAAATTCTGTCTCTATCGTTTGTTTCCTCTTGAAGCAGCCCTAACTAGAGACTGCCTAAATACACTTTCATTGGAAACGAGTGCCAAGCGTCCAAAATTACTGGTTTTCTGAAATCTCGGCAAACATTTTTTCACCCAATCTTGATGATTCTCTGTGGTAATGATCAGTTCACTAAGTCCACTTGGCCGCTCAATTTTCTCTCTTCTAGGTTGAAGCGTTCGTTTCCAGTAAGAGTTTGAAATTTTAGG
Organism: Callospermophilus lateralis; assembly: GCF_048772815.1. Taxonomy (NCBI): domain Eukaryota; kingdom Metazoa; phylum Chordata; class Mammalia; order Rodentia; family Sciuridae; genus Callospermophilus; species Callospermophilus lateralis. The sequence goes on from NW_027511325.1 coordinate 13,308, forward strand.
TTTCACTCTGTTTTCTCCTATATAAAGAGATGTGTTGGGAACTCTAAATGAAACACGGTTTGTGCTAGCTCTTTGAAAATTGACAAAATAAAGTAGTTCTAAGTTCTGTCTCTAAGGTTTGTTTCCTCTTGAAGCAGCCCTAAACAGAGACTGCCTAAAGACATTTTCATTCGAAAGGTGTGCCAAGCGTCCAAAAGTACTGGTTTTCTGAAATCTCGGCAAACCTTTTTTCACCCAATCTTGATGAGACATTGTGGTAATGATCAGTTCACTAAGTCCACTTGGCTGCCCAATTTTCACTATTCTACGTTGAAGCGTTCGTTTCCAGTAAGAGTTTGAATTTTTAGGTTTTACTGTGTTTTCTCCTATATAGATAGATGTGTTGGGAACTCTAAATGAAACACGGTTTGTGCTAGCTCTTTGAAAGTTGACAAAATAAAGTAGTTTTAGGTTCTGTCTCCATGGTTTGTTTCCTCGTGAAGCAGCCCTAACTAGAGACTGCCTAAGTACACTTTCATTGGAAAGGCGTGCCAAGCGTCCAAAAGCACTGGTTTTCTGAAATCTCGGCAAGCATTTTTTCACCCAATCTTGATGATTCTCTGTGGTAATGATCAGTTCACTAAGCCCACTTGGCTGTCCAATATTCAGTCTTCTAAGTTGAAGCGTTCGTTTCCAGTAAGAGTTTGAATTTTTAGGTTTCACTGTGTTTTCTCCTATATAGATAGATGTGTTTGGAACTCTAAATGAAACACGGTTTGTGCTAGCTCTTTGAACATTGACAAAATAAAGAAGATTTAGGTTCTGTCTCTATGATTTGTTTCCTCTTCAAGCAGCCCGAACTAGAGACTGCCTAAATACACTTTCATTGGAAACGTGTGCCAAGCGTCCAAAATTACTGGTTTTCTGAAAACTCGGCAAACATTTTTTCACCCAATCTTGATGATTCTCTGTGGTAATGATCAGTTCACTAAGTCCACTTGGCCGCCCAATTATCACTCTTCTAGGTTGAAGCGTTCGTTTCCAGTAAGAGTTTGAATTTTTAGGTTTCACTCTGTTTTCTCCTATATAGATAGATGTGTTGGGAACTCTAAATGAAACACGGTTTGTGCTAGCTCTTTGAAAATTGACAAAATAAAGTAGTTCTAAGTTCTGTCTCTAAGGTTTGTTTCCTCTTGAAGCAGCCCTAAGCAGAGACTGCCAAAAGACATTTTCATTGGAAAGGTGTGCCAAGCGTCCAAAAGTACTGGTTTTCTGAAATCTCGGCAAACATTTTTTCACCCAATCTTGATGATTCTCTGTGGTAATGATCAGTTCACTAAGTCCACTTGGCCGCCCAATTTTCACTCTTCTAGGTTGAAGCGTTCGTTTCCAGTAAGAGTTTGAATTTTTAGGTTTCACTCTGTTTTCTCCTATATAGATAGATGTGTTGGGAACTCTAAATGAAACACGGTTTGTGCTAGCTCTTTGAAAATTGACAAAATAAAGTAGTTTTATGTTCTGTCTCTATGGATTGTTGCCTCTTGAAGAAGCCCTAACTAGAGACTGCCTAAAAACACTTTCATTAAAAAGGTGTGCCATGCGTCCAAAAGTACTGGTTTTGTGAAATCTCGGCAAACATTTTTCCACCCAATCTTGATGATTCTCTGTGGTAATGATCAGTTCACTAAGTCCACTTGGCTGCCCAATTTTCACTCTTCTAGGTTGAAGCGTTCGTTTCCAGTAAGAGTTTGAATTTTTAGGTTTCACTGTGTTTTCCCCTATATAAATAGATGTGTTGGGAACTCTAAATGAAACACGGTTTGTGCTACCTGTTTGAAAATTGACAAAATAAAATGGTTTTAGATTCTGTCTCTATGGTTTGTTACCTCTTCAAGCAGCCCTAACTGGAGACTGCCTAAATACACTTTCATTGGAAACGTGTGCCAAGCGTCCAAAAGTACTGGTTTTCTGAAATCTCGGCAAACATTTTTTTCACCCAATCTGGATGATTCACTGTGGTAGTGATCAGTCCACTAAGTCAACTTGGCTTCCCAATTTTCACTCTTCTAGGTTAAAGTGTTCGTTTCCAGTAAGAGTTTGAATTTTTAGGTTTCACTGTGTTTTCTCCTATATAGATAGATGTGTTTGGAACTCTAAATGAAACACGGTTTGTGCTAGCTCTTTGAAAATTGACAAAATAAAGTAGATTTAGGTTCTGTCTCTATGGTTTGTTTTCTCTTTAAGCATCCCCAACTAGAGACTGCCTAAATACACTTTCATTGGAAACGTGTGCCAAGCGTCCAAAATTACTGGTTTTCAGAAATATCGGCAAACATTTTTTCACCCAATCTTGATGATTCTCTGTGGTAATGATCAGTTCACTAAGCCCACTTGGCTGCCCAATTTTCACTATTCTAGGTTGAAGCGTTCGTTTCCACTAATAGTTTGAATTTTTAGGTTTCACTCTGTTTTCTCCTATATAGATAGATGTGTTGGGAACTCTAAATGAAACACGGTTTGTGCTAGCTCTTTGAAAATTGACAAAATAAAGTAGTTCTAAGTTCTGTCTCTATGGTTTGTTTCCTCTTGAAGCAGCCCTAACTAGAGACTGCCTAAATACACTTTCATTGGAAAGGTGTGCCAAGCGTCCAAAAGTACTGGTTTTCTGAAATCTCGGCAAAATTTTTTTCACCCAATCTTGATGATTCTCTGTGGTAGTGATCAGTTCACTAAGTCCACTTGGCTGCCCAATTTTCACTCTTCTAGGTTGAAGTGTTCGTTTCCAGGAAGAGTTTGAATTTTTAGGTTTCACTGTGTTTTCTCCTATATAGATAGATGTGTTTGGAACTCTAAATGAAACACGGTTTGTGCTAGCTCTTTGAAAATTGACAAAATAAAGTAGATTTAGATTCTGTCTCTATGGTTTGTTTTCTCTTTAAGCATCCCCAACTAGAGACTGCCTAAATACACTTTCATTGGAAACGTGTGCCAAGCGTCCAAAATTACTGGTTTTCAGAAATATCGGCAAACATTTTTTCACCCAATCTTGATGATTCTCTGTGGTAATGATCAGTTCACTAAGCCCACTTGGCTGCCCAATTTTCACTATTCTAGGTTGAAGCGTTCGTTTCCACTAATACTTTGAATTTTTAGGTTTCACTCTGTTTTCTCCTATATAGATAGATGTGTTGGGAACTCTAAATGAAACACGGTTTGTGCTAGCTCTTTGAAAATTGACAAAATAAAGTAGTTCTAAGTTCTGTCTCTATGGTTTGTTTCCTCTTGAAGCAGCCCTAACTAGAGACTGCCTAAATACACTTTCATTGGAAAGGTGTGCCAAGCGTCCAAAAGTACTGGTTTTCTGAAATCTCGGCAAAATTTTTTTCACCCAATCTTGATGATTCTCTGTGGTAGTGATCAGTTCACTAAGTCCACTTGTCTGCCCAATTTTCACTCTTCTAGGTTGAAGTGTTCGTTTCCAGGAAGAGTTTGAATTTTTAGGTTTCACTGTGTTTTCTCCTATATAGATAGATGTGTTTGGAACTCTAAATGAAACACGGTTTGTGCTAGCTCTTTGAAAATTGACAAAATAAAGTAGATTTAGGTTCTGTCTCTATGGTTTGTTTTCTCTTTAAGCATCCCTAACTAGAGACTGCCTAAATACACTTTCATTGGAAACGTGTGCCAAGCGTCCAAAATTACTGGTTTTCAGAAATATCGGCAAACATTTTTTCACCCAATCTTGATGATTCTCTGTGGTAATGATCAGTTCACTAAGCCCACTTGGCTGCCCAATTTTCACTATTCTAGGTTGAAGCGTTCGTTTCCACTAATAGTTTGAATTTTTAGGTTTCACTCTGTTTTCTCCTATATAGATAGATGTGTTGGGAACTCTAAATGAAACACGGTTTGTGCTAGCTCTTTGAAAATTGACAAAATAAAGTAGTTCTAAGTTCTGTCTCTATGGTTTGTTTCCTCTTGAAGCAGCCCTAACTAGAGACTGCCTAAATACACTTTCATTGGAAAGGTGTGCCAAGCGTACAAAAGTACTGGTTTTCTGAAATCCCGGCAAAATTTTTTCACCCAATCTTGATGATTCTCTGTGGTAGTGATCAGTTCACTAAGTCCACTTGGCTGCCCAATTTTCACTCTTCTAGGTTAAAGCGTTCGATTCCAGTAAGAGTTTGAATTTTTAGGTTTCACTCTGTTTTCTCCTATATAGATAGATGTGTTGGGAACTCTAAATGAAACACGGTTTGTGCTAGCTCTTTGAAAATTGACAAAATAAAGTAGTTTTAGGTTCTGTCTTATGGTTTGTTTCCTCTTCAAGCAGCCGTAACTGGAGACTGCCTAAATACACTTTCATTGGAAACGTGTGCCAAGCGTCCAAAAGTACTGGTTTTCTGAAATCTCGGCAAACATTTTTTCACCCAATCTTGATGATTCTCTGTGGTAGTGATCAGTTCACTAAGTCAACTTGGCTTCCCAATTTTCACTCTTCTAGGTTGAAGCGTTCGTTTCCAGTAATAGTTTGAATTTTTAAGTTTCACTGTGTTTTCTCCTATATAGATAGATGTGTTTGGAACTCTAAATGAAACACGGTTTGTGCTAGCTCTTTGAAAATTGACAAAATAAAGTAGATTTAGGTTCTGTCTCTATGGTTTGTTTCTCTTGAAGCAGCCCTAACTAGAGACTGCCTAAATACACTTTCATTGGAAACGTGTGCCAAGCGTCCAAAATTACTGGTTTTCTCAAATCTCGGCAAACATTTTTTCACCCAATCTTGATGATTCTCTGTGGTAATGATCAGTTCACTAAGTCCACTTGGCCGCCCAATTTTCACTCTTCTAGGTTGAAGCGTTCATTTCCACTAATAGTTTGAATTTTTAGGTTTCACTCTGTTTTCTCCTATATAGATAGATGTGTTGGGAACTCTAAATGAAACACGGTTTGTGCTAGCTCTTTGAAAATTGACATAATAAAGTAGTTCTAAGTTCTGTCTCTATGGTTTGTTTCATCTTGAAGCAGCCCTAACTAGAGACTGCCTTAATACACTTTCATTGGAAACGTATGCCAAGCGTCCAAAAGTACTGGTTTTCTGAAATCTCGGCAAACATTTTTTCACCCAATCTTGATGAGACATTGTGGTAATGATCAGTTCACTAATTCCACTTAGCTGCCCAATTTTCACTATTCTAGGTTGAAGCGTTCGTTTCCAGTAAGAGTTTGAATTTTTAGGTTTCACTGTGTTTTCTCCAATATAGATAGATGTGTTGGGAACTCTAAATGAAACACGGTTTGTGCTAGCACTTGGAAAATTGACAAAATAATGTAGTTTTAGTTTCTGTCTCTATGGTTTCTTTCCTCTTGAAGCAGCCCTAACTAGAGACTGCCTAAATACACTTTCATTGGAAAGGTGTGCCAAGCGTCCAAAAGTACTGGTTTTCTGAAATCTCGGCAAACATTTTTTCACCCAATATTGATGATTCTCTGTGGCAGTGATCAGTTCACTAAGCCCACTTGGCTGCCCAATTTTCACTCTTCTAGGTTGAAGTGTTCGTTTCTAGTAATAGTTTGAATTTTTAGGTTTCACTGTGTTTTCTCCTCTATAGATAGATGTGTTTGGAACTCTAAATGAAACACGGTTTGTGCTAGCTCTTTGAAAATTGACAAAATAAAGTAGATTTAAGTTCTGTCTCTATGGTTTGTTTCCTCTTGAAGCAGCCCTAACTAGAGACTGCCTAAATACACTTTCATTGGAAACGAGTGCCAAGCGTCCAAAATTACTGGTTTTCTGAAATCTCGGCAAACATTTTTTCACCCAATCTTGATGATTCTCTGTGGTAATGATCAGTTCACTAAGTCCACTTGGCCGCTCAATTTTCTCTCTTCTAGGTTGAAGCGTTCGTTTCCAGTAAGAGTTTGAAATTTTAGGTTTCACTCTGTTTTCTCCTATATAAAGAGATGTGTTGGGAACTCTAAATGAAACACGGTTTGTGCTAGCTCTTTGAAAATTGACAAAATAAAGTAGTTCTAAGTTCTGTCTCTAAGGTTTGTTTCCTCTTGAAGCAGCCCTAAACAGAGACTGCCTAAAGACATTTTCATTGGAAAGGTGTGCCAAGCGTCCAAAAGTACTGGTTTTCTGAAATCTCGGCAAACCTTTTTTCACCCAATCTTGATGAGACATTGTGGTAATGATCAGTTCACTAAGTCCACTTGGCTGCCCAATTTTCACTATTCTACGTTGAAGCGTTCGTTTCCAGTAAGAGTTTGAATTTTTAGGTTTTACTGTGTTTTCTCCTAAATAGATAGATGTGTTGGGAACTCTAAATGAAACACGGTTTGTGCTAGCTCTTTGAAAGTTGACAAAATAAAGTAGTTTTAGGTTCTGTCTCCATGGTTTGTTTCCTCGTGAAGCAGCCCTAACTAGAGACTGCATAAGTACACTTTCATTGGAAAGGCGTGCCAAGCGTCCAAAAGCACTGGTTTTCTGAAATCTCGGCAAGCATTTTTTCACCCAATCTTGATGATTCTCTGTGGTAATGATCAGTTCACTAAGCCCACTTGGCTGTCCAATATTCAGTCTTCTAAGTTGAAGCGTTCGTTTCCAGTAAGAGTTTGAATTTTTAGGTTTCACTGTGTTTTCTCCTATATAGATAGATGTGTTTGGAACTCTAAATGAAACACGGTTTGTGCTAGCTCTTTGAACATTGACAAAATAAAGAAGATTTAGGTTCTGTCTCTATGATTTGTTTCCTCTTCAAGCAGCCCGAACTAGAGACTGCCTAAATACACTTTCATTGGAAACGTGTGCCAAGCGTCCAAAATTACTGGTTTTCTGAAAACTCGGCAAACATTTTTTCACCCAATCTTGATGATTCTCTGTGGTAATGATCAGTTCACTAAGTCCACTTGGCTGCCCAATTTTCACTCTTCTAGGTTGAAGCGTTCGTTTCCAGTAAGAGTTTGAATTTTTAGGTTTCACTCTGTTTTCTCCTATATAGATAGATGTGTTGGGAACTCTAAATGAAACACGTTTGTGCTAGCTCTTTGAAAATTGACAAAATAAATTAGTTTTATGTTCTGTCTCTATGGATTGTTTCCTCTTGAAGAAGCCCTAACTAGAGACTGCCTAAAAACACTTTCATTAAAAAGGTGTGCCAAGCGTCCAAAAGTACTGGTTTTCTGAAATCTCGGCAACCATTTTTCCACCCAATCTTGATGACTCTCTGTGGTAATGATCAGTTCACTAAGTCCACTTGGCTGCCCAATTTTCACTCTTCTAGGTTGAAGCGTTCGTTTCCAGTAAGAGTTTGAATTTTTAGGTTTCACCGTGTTTTCCCCTATATAGATCGATGTGTTGGGAACTCTAAATGAAATACGGTTTGTGCTACCTGTTTGAAAACTGACAAAATAAAGTGGTTTTAGATTCTGTCTCTATGGTTTGTTTCCTCTTCAAGCAGCCGTAACTGGAGACTGCCTAAATACACTTTCATTGGAAACGTGTGCCAAGCGTCCAAAAGTACTGGTTTTCTGAAATCTCGGCAAACATTTTTTCACCCAATCTGGATGATTCACTGTGATTGTGATCAGTCCACTAAGGCAACTTTGCTTCCCAATTTTCACTCTTCTAGGTTGAAGCGTTCGTTTCCAGTAAGAGTTTGAATTTTTAGGTTTCACTGTGTTTTCTCCTATATAGATAGATGTGTTTGGAACTCTAAATGAAACACGGTTTGTGCTAGCTCTTTGAAAAATGACAAAATAAAGTAGATTTAGGTTCTGTCTCTATGGTTTGTTTTCTCTTGAAGCAGCCCTAACTAGAGACTGCCTAAATACACTTTCATTGGAAACGTGTGCCAAGCGTCCAAAATTACTGGTTTTCAGAAATATCGGCAAACATGTTTTCACCCAATCTTGATGATTCTCTGTGGTAATGATCAGTTCACTAAGTCCACTTGGCCGCCCAATTATCACTCTTCTAGGTTGAAGCGTTCGTTTCCACTAATAGTTTGAATTTTTAGGTTTCACTCTGTTTTCTCCTATATAGATAGATGTGTTGGGAACTCTAAATGAAACACGGTTTGTGCTAGCTCTTTGAAAATTGACAAAATAAAGTAGTTCTAAGTTCTGTCTCTATGGTTTGTTTCCTCTTGAAGCAGCCCTAACTAGAGACTGCCTAAATACACTTTCATTGGAAAGGTGTGCCAAGCGTCCAAAAGTACTGGTTTTCTGAAATCTCGGCAAAATTTTTTTCACCCAATCTTGATGATTCTCTGTGGTAGTGATCAGTTCACTAAGTCCACTTGGCTGCCCAATTTTCACTCTTCTAGGTTGAAGTGTTCGTTTCCAGGAAGAGTTTGAATTTTTAGGTTTCACTGTGTTTTCTCCTATATAGATAGATGTGTTTGGAACTCTAAATGAAACACGGTTTGTGCTAGCTCTTTGAAAATTGACAAAATAAAGTAGATTTAGATTCTGTCTCTATGGTTTGTTTTCTCTTTAAGCATCCCCAACTAGAGACTGCCTAAATACACTTTCATTGGAAACGTGTGCCAAGCGTCCAAAATTACTGGTTTTCAGAAATATCGGCAAACATTTTTTCACCCAATCTTGATGATTCTCTGTGGTAATGATCAGTTCACTAAGCCCACTTGGCTGCCCAATTTTCACTATTCTAGGTTGAAGCGTTCGTTTCCACTAATACTTTGAATTTTTAGGTTTCACTCTGTTTTCTCCTATATAGATAGATGTGTTGGGAACTCTAAATGAAACACGGTTTGTGCTAGCTCTTTGAAAATTGACAAAATAAAGTAGTTCTAAGTTCTGTCTCTATGGTTTGTTTCCTCTTGAAGCAGCCCTAACTAGAGACTGCCTAAATACACTTTCATTGGAAAGGTGTGCCAAGCGTCCAAAAGTATTGGTTTTCTGAAATCTCGGCAAAATTTTTTTCACCCAATCTTGATGATTCTCTGTGGTAGTGATCAGTTCACTAAGTCCACTTGGCTGCCCAATTTTCACTCTTCTAGGTTGAAGTGTTCGTTTCCAGGAAGAGTTTGAATTTTTAGGTTTCACTGTGTTTTCTCCTATATAGATAGATGTGTTTGGAACTCTAAATGAAACACGGTTTGTGCTAGCTCTTTGAAAATTGACAAAATAAAGTAGATTTAGGTTCTGTCTCTATGGTTTGTTTTCTCTTTAAGCATCCCCAACTAGAGACTGCCTAAATACACTTTCATTGGAAACGTGTGCCAAGCGTCCAAAATTACTGGTTTTCAGAAATATCGGCAAACATTTTTTCACCCAATCTTGATGATTCTCTGTGGTAATGATCAGTTCACTAAGCCCACTTGGCTGCCCAATTTTCACTATTCTAGGTTGAAGCGTTCGTTTCCACTAATAGTTTGAATTTTTAGGTTTCACTCTGTTTTCTCCTATATAGATAGATGTGTTGGGAACTCTAAATGAAACACGGTTTGTGCTAGCTCTTTGAAAATTGACAAAATAAAGTAGTTCTAAGTTCTGTCTCTATGGTTTGTTTCCTCTTGAAGCAGCCCTAACTAGAGACTGCCTAAATACACTTTCATTGGAAACGTGTGCCAAGCGTCCAAAAGTACTGGTTTTCTGAAATCTCGGCAAAATTTTTTTCACCCAATCTTGATGATTCTCTGTGGTAGTGATCAGTTCACTAAGTCCACTTGGCTGCCCAATTTTCACTCTTCTAGGTTGAAGTGTTCGTTTCCAGGAAGAGTTTGAATTTTTAGGTTTCACTGTGTTTTCTCCTATATAGATAGATGTGTTTGGAACTCTAAATGAAACACGGTTTGTGCTAGCTCTTTGAAAATTGACAAAATAAAGTAGATTTAGATTCTGTCTCTATGGTTTGTTTTCTCTTTAAGCATCCCCAACTAGAGACTGCCTAAATACACTTTCATTGGAAACGTGTGCCAAGCGTCCAAAATTACTGGTTTTCAGAAATATCGGCAAACATTTTTTCACCCAATCTTGATGATTCTCTGTGGTAATGATCAGTTCACTAAGCCCACTTGGCTGCCCAATTTTCACTATTCTAGGTTGAAGCGTTCGTTTCCACTAATAGTTTGAATTTTTAGGTTTCACTCTGTTTTCTCCTATATAGATAGATGTGTTGGGAACTCTAAATGAAACACGGTTTGTGCTAGCTCTTTGAAAATTGACAAAATAAAGTAGTTCTAAGTTCTGTCTCTATGGTTTGTTTCCTCTTGAAGCAGCCCTAACTAGAGACTGCCTAAATACACTTTCATTGGAAAGGTGTGCCAAGCGTCCAAATGTACTGGTTTTCTGAAATCTCGGCAAAATTTTTTCACCCAATCTTGATGATTCTCTGTGGTAGTGATCAGTTCACTAAGTCCACTTGGCTGCCCAATTTTCACTCTTCTAGGTTGAAGTGTTCGTTTCCAGGAAGAGTTTGAATTTTTAGGTTTCACTGTGTTTTCTCCTATATAGATAGATGTGTTTGGAACTCTAAATGAAACACGGTTTGTGCTAGCTCTTTGAAAATTGACAAAATAAAGTAGATTTAGGTTCTGTCTCTATGGTTTGTTTTCTCTTTAAGCATCCCTAACTAGAGACTGCCTAAATACACTTTCATTGGAAACGTGTGCCAAGCGTCCAAAATTACTGGTTTTCAGAAATATCGGCAAACATTTTTTCACCCAATCTTGATGATTCTCTGTGGTAATGATCAGTTCACTAAGCCCACTTGGCTGCCCAATTTTCACTATTCTAGGTTGAAGCGTTCGTTTCCACTAATAGTTTGAATTTTTAGGTTTCACTCTGTTTTCTCCTATATAGATAGATGTGTTGGGAACTCTAAATGAAACACGGTTTGTGCTAGCTCTTTGAAAATTGACAAAATAAAGTAGTTCTAAGTTCTGTCTCTATGGTTTGTTTCCTCTTGAAGCATCCCTAACTAGAGACTGCCTAAATACACTTTCATTGGAAAGGTGTGCCAAGCGTCCAAAAGTACTGGTTTTCTGAAATCTCGGCAAAATTTTTTTCACCCAATCTTGATGATTGTCTGTGGTAGTGATCAGTTCACTAAGTCCACTTGGCTGCCCAATTTTCACTCTTCTAGGTTGAAGCGTTCGATTCCAGTAAGAGTTTGAATTTTTAGGTTTCACTCTGTTTTCTCCTATATAGATAGATGTGTTGGGAAATCTAAATGAAACACGGTTTGTGCTAGCTCTTTGAAAATTGACAAAATAAAGTAGATTTAGGTTCTGTCTCTATGGTTTGTTTTCTCTTTAAGCATCCCTAACTAGAGACTGCCTAAATACACTTTCATTGGAAACGTGTGCCAAGCGTCCAAAATTACTGGTTTTCAGAAATATCGGCAAACATTTTTTCACCCAATCTTGATGATTCTCTGTGGTAATGATCAGTTCACTAAGCCCACTTGGCTGCCCAATTTTCACTATTCTAGGTTGAAGCGTTCGTTTCCACTAATAGTTTGAATTTTTAGGTTTCACTCTGTTTTCTCCTATATAGATAGATGTGTTGGGAACTCTAAATGAAACACGGTTTGTGCTAGCTCTTTGAAAATTGACAAAATAAAGTAGTTTTAGGTTCTGTCTTATGGTTTGTTTCCTCTTGAAGCAGCCCTAACTAGAGACTGCCTAAATACACTTTCATTGGAAAGGTGTGCCAAGCGTACAAAAGTACTGGTTTTCTGAAATCCCGGCAAAATTTTTTCACCCAATCTTGATGATTCTCTGTGGTAGTGATCAGTTCACTAAGTCCACTTGGCTGCCCAATTTTCACTCTTCTAGGTTAAAGCGTTCGATTCCAGTAAGAGTTTGAATTTTTAGGTTTCACTCTGTTTTCTCCTATATAGATAGATGTGTTGGGAACTCTAAATGAAACACGGTTTGTGCTAGCTCTTTGAAAATTGACAAAATAAAGTAGTTTTAGGTTCTGTCTTATGGTTTGTTTCCTCTTCAAGCAGCCGTAACTGGAGACTGCCTAAATACACTTTCATTGGAAACGTGTGCCAAGCGTCCAAAAGTACTGGTTTTCTGAAATCTCCCTTTTTCCCTTGGCAAACATTTTTTCACCCAATCTTGATGATTCTCTGTGGTAGTGATCAGTTCACTAAGTCAACTTGGCTTCCCAATTTTCACTCTTCTAGGTTGAAGCGTTCGTTTCCAGTAATAGTTTGAATTTTTAACTTTCACTGTGTTTTCTCCTATATAGATAGATGTGTTTGGAACTCTAAATGAAACACGGTTTGTGCTAGCTCTTTGAAAATTGACAAAATAAAGTAGATTTAGGTTCTGTCTCTATGGTTTGTTTCTCTTGAAGCAGCCCTAACTAGAGACTGCCTAAATACACTTTCATTGGAAACGTGTGCCAAGCGTCCAAAATTACTGGTTTTCTCAAATCTCGGCAAACATTTTTTCACCCAATCTTGATGATTCTCTGTGGTAATGATCAGTTCACTAAGTCCACTTGGCCGCCCAATTTTCACTCTTCTAGGTTGAAGCGTTCATTTCCACTAATAGTTTGAATTTTTAGGTTTCACTCTGTTTTCTCCTATATAGATAGATGTGTTGGGAACTCTAAATGAAACACGGTTTGTGCTAGCTCTTTGAAAATTGACATAATAAAGTAGTTCTAAGTTCTGTCTCTATGGTTTGTTTCATCTTGAAGCAGCCCTAACTAGAGACTGCCTTAATACACTTTCATTGGAAACGTATGCCAAGCGTCCAAAAGTACTGGTTTTCTGAAATCTCGGCAAACATTTTTTCACCCAATCTTGATGAGACATTGTGGTAATGATCAGTTCACTAATT
>NW_027511326.1:0-26114 GCF_048772815.1 Callospermophilus lateralis
TGTACTGCTCATTATCACCAAGTATCTTCAAGATTGGGTGGAAAAAACATTATGCTGAGATTTCAGGACACTCGTAGTTTTTTGGAAGCTTGGCAACCCGTTTCAAACGAAAGTGTGTTTCACCACTCCTCCTAGGGCTACTTCAAGAGGAAACAAACCATACACATAGAACTTAGAACTACTTTATTGTGTCAAGTTTCAAGGGGCTAGCCCAAACCGTGCTTGATTTAGAGTTCCAAATTTATGTATCAATATAGGAGAAAACAGAGTGAAACCTGAAAATTCAAACTCTTATTGCAAACGAATGCTTCAACCTAGAAGACGAAATTTGCTGAGCCAAGTGGGATTGGTGTACTGCTCATTACCACCAAGTATCTTCAAGATTGGGTGAAAAAACATATGCTGAGATTTCAGGACACTCGTAGTATTTTGGAGGCTTGGCAACCTCTTCCAAACGAAAGTGTGTTTCACCACTCCTCCTAGGAAACTTCAATTGGACACAAACCATACAGATAGAACTTAGAACTACTTTATTGTGTCCAGTTTCAAGGGGCTAGCACAAACCGTGTTTGATTTGGAGTTCCAAATTCATCTATCAATATAGGAGAAAACAGAGTGAAACCTGAAAATTCAAACTCTTACTGCCAACGAGTGCTTCAACCTAAAAGAACGAATGTTGCTGAACCCAGTGGGATTGTGTACTGCTCATTATCACCAAGTATCTTCAAGAATGGGTGAAAAAACATATGCTGTGATTTCAGGACACTCGTAGTTTTTTGGAAGCTTGGCAACCCGTTTCAAACGAAAGTGTGTTTCACCACTCCCTCCTAGGGCTACTTCAAGAGGAAACAAACCGTACACATAGAACTTAGAACTACTTTATTGTGTCAAGTTTCAAGGGCTAGCACAAACCGTGCTTGATGTAGAGTTCCAAATTCATTTATCAATATAGGAGAAAACAGAGTGAAACCTGAAAATTCAAACTCTTATTGCAAACGAATGCTTCAACCTAGAAGAACGAAATTTGCTGAGCCAAGTGGGATTGGTGTACTGCTCATTACCACCAAGTATCTTCAAGATTGGGTGAAAAAACATATGCTGAGATTTCAGGACACTCGTAGTATTTTGGGAAGCTTGGCAACCTCTTCCAAACGAAAGTGTGTTTCAGCACTCCCTCCTAGGGAAACGTCAATTGGACACAAACCATACAGATAGAACTTAGAACTACTTTATTGTGTCCAGTTTTCAAGGGGCTAGCACAAAACGTGTTTGATTTGGAGTTCCAAATTCTTGTATCAATATAGGAGAAAACAGAGTGAAACCTGAAAATTCAAACTCTTATTGCAAACGAATGCTTCAACCTAGAAGAACGAAATTTGCTGAGCCAAGTGGGATTGGTGTACTGCTCATTACCACCAAGTATCTTCAAGATTGGGTGAAAAACATATGCTGAGATTTCAGGACACTCGTAGTTTTTTGGAAGCTTGGCAACCCGTTTCAAACGAAAGTGTGTTTCACCACTCCCTCCTAGGGCTACTTCAAGAGGAAACAAACCGTACACATAGAACTTAGAACTACTTTATTGTGTCAAGTTTCAAGGGCTATCACAAACCGTGCTTGATTTAGAGTTCCAAATTCATGTATCAATATAGGAGAAAACAGAGTGAAACCTGAAAATTCAAACTCTTATTTGCAAACGAATGCTTCAACCTAGAAGAACGAAATTTGCTGAGCCAAGTGGGATTGGTGTACTGCTCATTACCACCAAGTATCTTCAAGATTGGGTGAAAAAACATATGCTGAGATTTCAGGACACTCGTAGTATTTTGGAAGCTTGGCAACCTCTTCCAAACGAAAGTGTGTTTCACCACTCCTCCTAGGGAAACTTCAATTGGACACAAACCATACAGATAGAACTTAGAACTACTTTATTGTGTCCAGTTCAAGGGGCTAGCACAAACCGTGTTTGATTGGAGTTCCAAATTCATGTATCAATATAGGAGAAAACAGAGTGAAACCTGAAAATTCAAACTCTTATTGCAAACGAATGCTTCAACCTAGAAGAACGAAATTTGCTGAGCCAAGTGGGATTGGTGTACTGCTCATTACCACCATGTATCTTCAAGATTGGGTGAAAAAACATATGCTGAGATTTCAGGACACTCGTAGTATTTTGGAAGCTTGGCAACCTCTTCCAAACGAAAGTGTGTTTCACCACTCCCTCCTAGGGAAACTTCAATTGGACACAAACCATACAGATAGAACTTAGAACTACTTTATTGTGTCAAATTTCAAGGGGCTAGCAGAATCCGTGTTTGATTTGGAGATCCAAATTCATCTATCAATGTAGGAGAAAACAGAGTGAATCCTGAAAATTCAAACTCTTACTACCAACGAATGCTTCAACCTAGAAGAACGAAATTTGCTGAACCCAGTGGGATTGGTGTACTGCTCATTATCACCAAGTATCTTCAAGATTGGGTGAAAAAACATATGCTGAGATTTCAGGAACCTCGTAGTTTTTTGGAAGCTTGGCACCCGTTTCAAACGAAAGTGTGTTTCACGACTCCCTCCTAGGGCTACTTCAAGAGGAAACAAACCATACACATAGAACTTAGAACTACTTTATTGTGTCAAGTTTCAAGGGGCTAGCACAAACCGTGCTTGATTTAGAGTTCCAAATTCATGTATCAATATAGGAGAAAACAGAGTGAAACCGGAAAATTCAAACTCTTATTGCAAACGAATGCTTCAACCTAGAAGAACAAAATTTGCTGAGCCAAGTGGGATTGGTGTACTGCTCATTACCACCAAGTATCTTCAAGATTGGGTGAAAAAACATATGCTGAGATTTCAGGACACTCGTAGTATTTTGGAAGCTTGGCAAAATCTTCCAAACGAAAGTGTGTTTCACCACTCCCTCCTAGGGAAACTTCAATTGGACACAAACCATACAGATAGAACTTAGAACTACTTTATTGTGTCCAGTATCAAGGGGCTAGCACAAACCGTGTTTGATTTGGAGTTCCAAATTCATCTATCAATATAGGAGAAAACAGAGTGAAACCTGAAAATTCAAACTCTTACTGCCAACGAATGCTTCAACCTAGAAGAACGAAATTTGCTGAACCCAGTGGGATTGGTATACTGCTCATTATCACCAAGTATCTTCAAGATTGGGTGAAGAAACATATGCTGAGATTTCAGGACACTCGTAGTTTTTTGGAAGCTTGGCAACCCGTTTCAAATGAAAGTGTGTTTCACCACTCCCTCCTAGGCTATTTCAAGAGGAAACAAACCGTAACACATAGAACTTAGAACTAATTTATTGTGTCAAGTTTCAACGGGCTAGCACAAACCGTGCTTGATTTAGAGTTCCAAATTCATGTATCAATATAGGAGAAAACAGAGTGAAACCTGAAAATTCAAACTCTTATTGCAAACGAATGCTTCAACCTAGAAGAACGAAATTTGCTGAGCCAAGTGGGATTGGTGTACTGCTCATTACCACCAAGTATCTTCAAGATTGGGTGAAAAAACATATGCTGAGATTTCAGGACACTCGTAGTATTTTGGAAGCTTGGCAACCTCTTCCAAACGAAAGTGTGTTTCACCACTCCCTCCTAGGAAACTTCAATTGGACACAAACCATACAGATAGAACTTAGAACTACTTTATTGTGTCCAGTTTCAAGGGGCTAGCACAAACCGTGTGTTGATTTGGAATTCCAAAATTTCATGTATCAATATAGGAGAAAACAGAGTGAAACCTGAAAATTCAAACTCTTATTGCAAACGAATGCTTCAACCTAGAAGAACGAAATTTGCTGAGCCAAGTGGGATTGGTTTACTGCTCATTACCACCAAGTATCTTCAAGATTGGGTGAAAAAACATATGCTGAGATTTCAGGACACTCGTAGTATTTTGGAGCTTGGCAACCTCTTCCAAACGAAAGTGTGTTTCACCACTCCCTCCTAGGGAAACTTCAATTGGACACAAACCATACAGATAGAACTTAGAACTACTTTATTGTGTCAAATTTCAAGGGGCTAGCAGAATCCGTGTTTGATTTGGAGTTTCCAAATTCATCTATCAATATAGGAGAAAACAGAGTGAAACCTGAAAATTCAAACTCTTACTACCAACGGAATGCTTCAACCTAGAAGAACGAAATTTGCTGAACCCAGTGGGATTGGTGTACTGCTCATTATCACCAAGTATCTTCAAGATTGGGTGAAAAAACATATGCTGAGATTTCAGGACCTCGTAGTTTTTTGAAGCTTGGCAACCCGTTTCCAAACGAAAGTGTGTTTCACCACTCCCTCCTAGGGCTACTTCAAGAGGAAACAAACCGTACACATAGAACTTAGAACTACTTTATTGTGTCAAGTTTCAACGGGCTATCACAAACCGTGCTTGATTTAGAGTTCCAAATTCATGTATCAATATAGGAGGAAAACAGAGTGAAACCTGAAAATTCAAACTCTTATTGCAAACGAATGCTTCAACCTAGAAGAACGAAATTTGCTGAGCCAAGTGGGATTGGTGTACTGCTCATTACCACCAAGTATCTTCAAGATTGGGTGAAAAAACATATGCTGAGATTTCAGAACACTCGTAGTATTTTGGAAGCTGGCAACCTCTTCCAAACGAAAGTGTGTTTCACCACTCCCTCCTAGGGAAACTTCAATTGGACACAAACCATACAGATAGAACTTAGAACTACTTTATTGTGTCAAATTTCAAGGGGCTAGCAGAATCCGTGTTTTATTTGGAGTTCCAAATTCATCTATCAATATAGGAGAAAACAGAGTGAAATCTGAAAATTCAAACTCTTACTACCAACGAATGCTTCAACCTAGAAGAACGAATTTGCTGAACCCAGTGGGATTGGTGTACTGCTCATTATCACCAAGTATCTTCAAGATTGGGTGAAAAAACATATGCTGAGATTTCAGGACACTCGTAGTTTTTTGGAAGCTTGGCAACCCGTTTTCAAACGAAAGTGTGTTTCACGACTCCTCCTAGGGATACTTCAAGAGGAAACAAACCATACACATAGAACTTAGAACTACTTTATTGTGTCAAGTTTCAAGGGGCTAGCACAAACCGTGCTTGATTTAGAGTTCCAAATTCATGTATCAATATAGGAGAAAACAGAGTGAAACCTGAAAATTCAAACTCTTATTGCAAATGAATGCTTCAACCTAGAAGAACGAAATTTGCTGAGCCAAGTGGGATTGGTGTACTGCTCATTACCACCAAGTAGCTTCAAGATTGGGTGAAAAAACATATGCTGAGATTTCAGGACACTCGTAGTATTTTGGAAGCTTGGCAAAATCTTCCAAACGAAAGTGTGTTTCACCACTCCCTCCTAGGGAAACTTCAATTGGACACAATCCATACAGATAGAACTTAGAACTATTTATTGTGTCCAGTATGAAGGGGCTAGCACAAACCGTGTTTGATTTGGAGTCCAAATTCAGCTAATCATAATAGGAGAAAACAGAGTGAAACCTGAAAATTCAAACTTTTACTGCAAACGAATGCTTCAACCTAGAAGAACGAAATTTGCTGAACCCAGTGGGATTGGTGTAGCTGCTCATTATCACCAAGTATCTTCAAGATTGGGTGAAGAAACATATCCTGAGATTTCAGGACACTCGTAGTTTTTTGGAAGCTTGGCAACCCGTTTCAAAACGAAAGTGTGTTTCACCACTCCCTCCTAGGGCTACTTCAAGAGGAAACAAACCGTACACATAGAACTTAGAACTACTTTATTGTGTCAAGTTTCAACGGGCTAGCACAAACCTGCTTGATTTAGAGTTCCAAATTCATTTATCAATATAGGAGAAAACAGAGTGAAACCTGAAAATTCAAACTCTTACTGCCAACGAATGCTTCAACCTAGAAGAACGAAATTTGCTGAACCCAGTGGGAATGGTGTACTGCTCATTATCACCAACTATCTTCAAGATTGGGTGAAAAAACATATGTTGAGATTTCAGGACACTCGTAGTTTTTTGGGAAGCTTGGCAACCCGTTTCAAACGAAAGTGTGTTTCACCACTCCCTCCTAGGGCTACTTCAAGAGAAACAATCTGTACACATAGAACTTAGAACTACTTTATTGTGTCAAGTTTCAAGGGGCTAGCACAAACCGTGCTTGATTTAGAGTTCCAATTCATGTATCAATATAGGAGAAAACAGAGTGAAACCTGAAAATTCAAACTCTTATTGCAAACGAATGCTTCAACCTAGAAGAACGAAATTTGCTGAGCCAAGTGGGATTGGTGTACTGCTGATTACCACCAGGTATCTTCAAGATTGGGTGAAAAAACATATGCTGAGATTTCAGGACACTCGTAGTATTTTGGAAGCTTGGCAACCTCTTCCAAACGAAAGTGTGTTTCACCACTCCCTCCTAGGGAAACTTCAATTGGACACAAACCATACAGATAGAACTGAGAACTTCTTTATTGTGTCAAGTTTCAAGGGGCTAGTACAAACCGTGTTTGATTTGGAGTTCCAAATTCATCTATCAATATAGGAGAAAACAGAGTGAAACCTGAAAATTCAAACTCTTACTGCCAATGAATGCTTCAACCTAGAAGAACGAAATTTGCTGAACCCAGTGGGATTGGTGTACTGCTCATTATCACCAAGTATTTTCAAGATTGGGTGAAAAAACATATGCTGAGATTTCAGGACACTCGTAGTTTTTTCGAAGCTTGGCAACCCGTTTCAAACGAAAGTGTGTTTCACCACTCCCACCTAGGGCTACTTCAAGAGGTAACAAACCGTACACATAGAACTTAGAACTACTTTATTGTGTCAAGTTTCAAGGGGCTAGCACAAACCGTGCTTGATTTAGAGTTCCAAATTCATGTATCAATATAGGAGAAAACAGAGTGAAACCTGAAAATTCAAACTCTTATTGCAAACGAATGCTTCAACCAGAAGAACGTAATTTGCTGAGCCAAGTGGGATTGGTGTACTGCTCATTAGCACCAAGTATCTACAAGATTGGGTGAAAAAACATATGCTGGTATTTCAGGACACTCGTAGTATTTTGGAAGCTTGGCAACCTCTTCCAAACGAAAGTGTGTTTCACCACTCCCTCCTAGGGAAACTTCAATTGGAAACAAACCATACAGATAGAACATAGAACTACTTTATTGTGTCAAGGTTCAAGGGGCTAGCACAAACCGTGTTTGATATGGAGTTCCAAATTCATCTATCAATATATGAGAAAACAGAGTGAAACCTGAAAATTCAAACACTTACTGCCAACGAATGCTTCAACCTAGAAGAACGAAATTTGCTGAACCCAGTGGGATTGGTGTGCTGCTCATTATCACCAAGTATTTTCAAGATTGGGTGAAAAAACATATGCTGAGATTTCAGGACACTCGTAGTTTTTTCGAAGCTTGGCAACCCGTTTCAAACGAAAGTGTGTTTCACCACTCCCACCTAGGGCTACTTCAAGAGGTAAAAAACCGTACACATAGAACTTAGAACTACTTCATTGTGTCAAGTTTCAAGGGGCTAGCACAAACCGTGCTTGATTTAGAGTTCCAAATTCATGTATCAATATAGGAGAAAACAGAGTGAAACCTGAAAATTCAAACTCTTATTGCAAATGAATGCTTCAACCTAGAAGAACGAAATTTGCTGAGCCAAGTGGGATTGGTGTACTGCTCATTACCACCAAGTATCTTCAAGTTTGGGTGTAAAAACATATGCTGAGATTTCAGGACACTCGTAGTATTTTGGAAGCTTGGCAACCTCTTCCAAACGGAAGTATGTTTCACCACTCCCTCCTAGGGAAACTTCAATTTGACACAAACCATACAGATAGAACTTAGAACTACTTTATTGTGTCCAGTTGCAAGGGGCTAGCACAAACCGTGTTTGATTTGTAGTTCCAAATTCATCTATCAATATAGGAGAAAACAGAGTGAAACCTGAAAATTCAAACTCTTACTGCCAACGAATGCTTCAACCTAGAAGAACGAAATTTGCTGAACCCAGTGGGATTGGTTTACTGCTCATTATCACCAAGTATCTTCAAGATTGGGTGAAAAAACATATGCTGAGATTTCAGGACACTCGTAGTTTTTTGGAAGCTTTGCAACCCGTTTCAAACAAAAGTGTGTTTCACAACTCCCTCCTAGGGCTACTTCAAGAGGAAACAAACCATACAGATAGAACTTAGAACTACTTTATTGTGTCAAGTTTCAAGGGGCTAGCACAAACCGTGTTTGATTTGGAGTTCCAAATTCATCTATCAATATAGGAGAAAACAGAGTGAAACCTGAAAATTCAAACTCTTACTGCCAACGAATGCTTCAACCTAGAAGAACGAAATTTGCTGAACCCAGTGGGATTGGTGTACTGCTCATTATCACCAAGTATCTTCAAGATTGGGTGAAAAAACATATGCTGAGATTTCAGGACACTCGTAGATTTTTGGAAGCTTGGCAACCCGTTTCAAACGAAAGTGTGTTTCACAACTCCCTCCTAGGGCTACTTCAAGAGGAAACAAACCATACAGATAGAACTTAGAACTACTTCATTGTGTCAAGTTTCAAGGGGCTAGCAGAAACCGTGCTTGATTTAGAGTTCCAAATTCATGTATCAATATAGGAGAAAACAGAGTGAAACCTGAAATTTCAAACTCTTATTGCAAACGAATGCTTCAACCTAGAAGAACGAAATTTGCTGAGCCAAGTGGGATTGGTGTACTGCTCATTACCACCAAGTATCTTCAAGATTGGGTGAAAAAACATATGCTGAGATTTCAGGAAACTCGTAGTATTTTGGAAGCTTGGCAACCTCTTCCAAACAAAGTGTGTTTCACCACTCCCTCCTAGGGAAACTTCACTTGGACACAAACCATACAGATAGAACATAGAACTACTTTATTGTGTCAAGTTTCAAGGGGCTAGCACAAACCGTGTTTGATTTGGAGTTCCAAATTCATCTATCAATATAGGAGAAAACAGAGTGAAACCTGAAAATTCAAACTCTTACTGCCAACGAATGCTTCAACCTAGAAGAACGAAATTTGCTGAACCCAGTGGGATTGGTGTACTGCTCATTATCACCAAGTATCTTCAAGATTGGGTGAAAAAACATATGTTGAGATTTCAGGACACTCGTAGTTTTTTGGAAGCTTGGCAACCCGTTTCAAACGAAAGTGTGTTTCACCACTCCCTCCTAGGGCTACTTCAAGAGGAAACAAACCGTACACATAGAACTTAGAACTACTTTATTGTGTCAAGTTTCAAGGGGCTAACACAAACCGTGCTTGATTTAGAGTTCAAAATTCATGTATCAATATAGGAGAAAACAGAGTGAAACCTGAAAATTCAAACTCTTATTGCAAACGAATGCTTCAACCTAGAAGAACAAAATTTGCTGAGCCAAGTGGGATTGGTGTACTGCTGATTACCACCAGGTATCTTCAAGATTGGGTGAAAAAACATATGCTGAGAATTCAGGACACTCGTAGTATTTTGGAAGCTTGGCAACCTCTTCCAAATAAAAGTGTGTTTCACCACTCCCTCCTAGGGAAATTTCAATTGGACACAAACCATACAGATAGAACTTAGAACTACTTTATTGTGTCAAGTTTCAAGGGGCTAGCACAAACCGTGTTTGATTTGGAGTTCCAAATTCATCTATCAATATAGGAGAAAACAGAGTGAAACCTGAAAATTCAAACTCTTCCTGCCAACGAATGCTTCAACCTAGAAGAACGAAATTTGCTGAACCCAGTGGGATTGCTGTACTGCTCATTATCACCAAGTATCATCAAGATTGGGTGAAAAAACATATGCTGAGATTTCAGGACACTCGTAGTTTTTTGGAAGGTTGGCAACCCGTTTCAAACGAAAGTGTGTTTCACAACTCCCTCCTAGGGCTACTTCAAGAGGAAACAAACCATACAGATAGAACTTAGAACTACTTCATTGTGTCAAGTTTCAAGGGGCTAGCACAAACCGTGCTTGATTTAAAGTTCCAAATACATGTATCAATATAAGAGAAAACAGAGTGAAACCTGAAAATTCAAACTCTTATTGCAAACGAATGCTTCAACCTAGAAGTACGAAATTTGCTGAGCCAAGTGGGATTGGTGTACTGCTCATTACCACCAAGTATCTTCAAGATTGGGTGAAAAAACATATGCTGAGATTTCAGGACACTCGTAGTATTTTGGAAGCTTGGCAACCTCTTCCAAACGAAAGTGTGTTTCACCACTCCCTCCTAGGGAAACTTCACTTGGACACAAACCATACAGATAGAACTTAGAACTACTTTATTGTGTCAAGTTTCAAGGGGCTAGCGCAAACCGTGTTTGATTTGGAGTTCCAAATTCTTCTATCAATATAGGAGAAAACAGAGTGAAACCTGAAAATTCAAACTCTTACTGCCAACGAATGCTTCAACCTAGAAGAACGAAATTTGCTGAACCCAGTGGGATTGGTGTACTGCTCTTTGTCATCAAGTATCTTCAAGATTTTGTGAAAAAACATATGCTGAGATTTCATTAAACTCGTAGTTTTTTGGAAGCTTGGCAACCTCTTCCAAACGAAAGTGTGTTTCACCACTCCCTCCTAGGAAAACTTCAATTGGACACAAACCATACAGATAGAACTTAGAACTACTTTACTGTGTCAAGTTTCAAGGGGCTAGCACAAACCGTTCTTGATTTAGAGTTAAAATTCATGTATCAATATAGGAGAAAACAGAGTGAAACCTGAAAACTCAAACTCTTAGCAAACGAATGCTTCAACCTAGAAGAACGAAATTTGCTGAGCCAAGTGGGATTGGTGTACTGCTCATTACCACCAAGTATCTTCAAGATTGGGTGAAAAAACATATGCTGAGATTTCAGGACACTCGTAGTTTTTTGGAAGCTTGGCAACCCGTTTCAAATGAAAGTGTGTTTAACCACTCCCTCCTAGGGCTACTTCAAGAGGAAAAAAACCGTACACATAGAACTTAGAACTACTTTATTGTGTCAAGTTTCAAGGGGCTAGCACAAACCGTGCTTGATTTAGAGTTCCAAATTCATGTATCAATATAGGAGAAAACAGAGTGAAACCTGAAAATTCAAACTCTTATTGCAAATGAATTCTTCAACCTAGAAGAACGAAATTTGCTGAGCCAAGTGGGATTGGTGTACTGCTCATTACCACCAAGTATCTTCAAGATTGGGTGAAAAAACATATGCTGAGATTTCAGGACACTCGTAGTATTTTGGAAGTTTGGCAACCTCTTCCAAACGAAAATATGTTTCACCACTCCCTCCTAGGGAAACTTCAATTGTACACAAACCATACAGATAGAACTTAGAACTACTTTATTGTGTCCAGTTGCAAGGGGCTAGCACAAACTGTGTTTGATTTGGAGTTCCAAATTCATCTATCATTATAGGAGAAAACAGAGTGAAACCTGAAAATTCAAACTCTTACTGCAAACGTATGCTTCAACCTAGAAGAACGAAATTTGCTGAACCCAGTGGGATTGGTTTACTGCTCATTATCACCAAGTATCTTCAAGATTGGGTGAAAAAACATATGCTGAGATTTCAGGACACTCGTAGTTTTTTGGAAGCTTTGCAACCCGTTTCAAACAAAAGTGTGTTTCACAACTCCCTCCTAGGGCTACTTCAAGAGGAAACAAACCATACAGATAGAACTTAGAACTACTTCATTGTGTCAAGTTTCAAGGGGCTAGCACAAACCGTGCTTGATTTAGAGTTCCAAATTCATGTATCAATATAGGAGAAAACAGAGTGAAACCTGAAAATTCAAACTCTTATTGCAAACGAATGCTTCAACCTAGAAGAACGAAATTTGCTGAGCCAAGTGGATTGGTCTACTGCTCATTACCACCAAGTATCTTCAAGATTGGGTGAAAAAACATATGCTGAGATTTCAGGACACTCGTAGTATTTTGGAAGCTTGGCAACCTCTTCCAAACGAAAGTGTGTTTCACCACTCTCTCCTAGGGAATCTTCAATTGGACACAAACCATACAGATAGAACTTAGAACTACTTTATTGTGTCAAGTTTCAAGGGGCTAGCACAAACCGTGTTTGATTTGGAGTTCCAAATTCATCTATCAATATAGGAGAAAACAGAGTGAAACCTGAAAATTCAAACTCTTACTGCCAACGAATGCTTCAACCTAGAAGAACGAAATTTGCTGAACCCAGTGGGATTGGTGTACTGCTCATTATCACCAAGTATCTTCAAGATTGGGTGAAAAAACATATGCTGAGATTTCAGGACACTCGTAGTATTTTGGAAGCTTGGCAACCTCTTCCAAACGAAAGTGTGTTTCACCACTCCCTCCTGGGAAACTTCAATTGGAAACAAACCATACAGATAGAACTTAGAACTACTTTATTGTGTCAAGGTTCAAGGGGCTAGCACAAACCGTGTTTGATATGGAGTTCCAAATTCATCTATCAATATAGGAGAAAACAGAGTGAAACCTGAAAATTCAAACACTTACTGCCAACGAATGCTTCAACCTAGAAGAACGAAATTTGCTGAACCCAGTGGGATTGGTGTACTGCTCATTATCACCAAGTATCTTCAAGATTGGGTGAAAAAACATATGCTGAGATTTCAGGACACTCGTAGTTTTTTGAAAGCTTGGCAACCCGTTTCAAACGAAAGTGTGTTTCACAACTCCCTCCTAGGTCTACTTTAAGAGGAAACAAACCATACAGATAGAACTTAGAACTACTTCATTGTGTCAAGTTTCAAGGAGCTAGCACAAACCGTGCTTGATTTAGAGTTCCAAATTCATGTATCAATATAGGAGAAAACAGAGTGAAACCTGAAAATTCAAACTCTTATTGCAAACGAATGCTTCAACCTAGAAGAACGAAATTTGCTGAGCCAAGTGGGATTCTTGTACTGCTCATTACCACCAAGTATCTTCAAGATTGGGTGAAAAAACATATGCTGAGATTTCAGGACACTCGTAGTTTTTTGGAAGCTTGGCAACCCGTTTCAAATGAAAGTGTGTTTAACCACTCCCTCCTAGGGCTACTTCAAGAGGAAAAAAACCGTACACATAGAACTTAGAACTACTTTATTGTGTCAAGTTTCAAGGGGCTAGCACAAACCGTGCTTGATTTAGAGTTCCAAATTCATGTATCAATATAGGAGAAAACAGAGTGAAACCTGAAAATTCAAACTCTTATTGCAAATGAATGCTTCAACCTAGAAGAACGAAATTTGCTGAGCCAAGTGGGATTGGTGTACTGCTCATTACCACCAAGTATCTTCAAGATGGGGTGAAAAAACATATGCTGAGATTTCAGGACACTCGTAGTATTTTGGAAGCTTGGCAACCTCTTCCAAACGAAAATACGTTTCACCACTCCCTCCTAGGGAAACTTCAATTGTACACAAACCATACAGATAGAACTTAGAACTACTTTATTGTGTCCAGTTGCAAGGGGCTAGCACAAACTGTGTTTGATTTGGAGTTCCAAATTCATCTATCATTATAGGAGAAAACAGAGTGAAACCTGAAAATTCAAACTCTTACTGCCAACGAATGCTTCAACCTAGAAGAACGAAATTTGCTGAACCCAGTGGGATTGGTTTACTGCTCATTATCACCAAGTATCTTCAAGATTGGGTGAAAAAACATATGCTGAGATTTCAGGACACTCGTAGTTTTTTGGAAGCTTTGCAACCCGTTTCAAACAAAAGTGTGTTTCACAACTCCCTCCTAGGGCTACTTCAAGAGGAAACAAACCATACAGATAGAACTTAGAACTACTTCATTGTGTCAAGTTTCAAGGGGCTAGCACAAACCGTGCTTGATTTAGAGTTCCAAATTCATGTATCAATATAGGAGAAAACAGAGTGAAACCTGAAAATTCAAACTCTTATTGCAAACGAATGCTTCAACCTAGAAGAACGAAATTTGCTGAGCCAAGTGGGATTGGTGTACTGCTCATTACCACCAAGTATCTTCAAGATTGGGTGAAAAAACATATGCTGAGATTTCAGGACACTCGTAGTATTTTGGAAGCTTGGCAACCTCTTCCAAACGAAAGTGTGTTTCAAAACTCCCTCCTATGGAAACTTCAATTGAACACAAACCATACAGATAGAACTTAGAACTACTTTATTGTGTCCAGTTTCAAGGGGCTAGCACAAACCGTGTTTGATTTGGAGTTCCAAATTCATCTATCAATATAGGAGAAAACAGAGTGAAACCTGAAAATTCAAACTCTTACTGCCAATGAATGCTTCAACCTAGAAGAACGAAATTTGCTGAACCCAGTGGGATTGGTGTACTGCTCATTATCACCAAGTATCTTCAAGATTGGGTGAAAAAACATATGCTGAGATTTCAGGACACTCGTAGTTTTTTGGAAGCTTTGCAACCCGTTTCAAACGAAAGTGTGTTTCACAACTCCCTCCTAGGGCTACTTCAAGAGGAAACAAACCATACAGATAGAACTTAGAACTACTTCATTGTGTCAAGTTTCAAGGGGCTAGCACAAACCGTGCTTGATTTAGAGTTCCAAATTCATGTAGCAATATAGGAGAAAACAGAGTGAAACCTGAAAATTCAAACTCTTATTGCAAACGAATGCTTCAACCTAGAAGAACGAAATTTGCTGAGCCAAGTGGGATTGGTGTACTGCTCATTACCACCAAGTATCTTCAAGATTGGGTGAAAAAACATATGCTGAGATTTCAGGACACTCGTAGTATTTTGGAAGCTTGGCAACCTCTTCCAAACGAAAGTGTGTTTCACCACTCCCTCTTAGGGAAACTTCAATTGGACACAAACCATACAGATAAAACTTAGAACTACTTTATTGTGTCAAGTTTCAAGGGGCTAGCACAAACCGTGTTTGATTTGGAGTTCCAAATTCATCTATCAATATAGGAGAAAACAGAGTGAAACCTGAAAATTCAAACTCTTACTGCCAACGAATGCTTCAACCTAGAAAAACGAAATTTGCTGAAACCAGTGGGATTGGTGTACTGCTCATTATCACCAAGTATCTTCAAGATTGGGTGAAAAAACATATGCTGAGATTTCAGGACACTCGTAGTATTTTGCAAGCTTGGCAACCTCTTAAAATGAAAGTGTGTTTCACCACTCCCTCCTAGGGAAACTTCAATTGGACACAAACCATACAGATAGAACTTAGAACTACTTTATTGTGTCCAGTTTCAAAGGGCTAGCACAAACCGTGTTTGATTTGGAGATCCAAATTCATCTATCAATATAGGAGAAAACAGAGTGAAACCTGAAAATTGAAACTCTTACTGCCAACGAATGCTTCAACCTAGAAGAACGAAATTTGCTGAACCCAGTGGGATTGGTGTACTGCTCATTATCACCAAGTATCTTCAAGATTGGGTGAAAAAACATATACTGAGATTTCAGGACACTCGTAGATTTTTGGAAGCTTGGCAACCCGTTTCAAACGAAAGTGTGTTTCACAACTCCCTCCTAGGGCTACTTCAAGAGGAAACAAACCATACAGATAGAACTTAGAACTACTTCATTGTGTCAAGTTTCAAGGGGCTAGCACAAACCGTGCTTGATTTAGAGTTCCAAATTCATGTATCAATATAGGAGAAAACAGAGTGAAACCTGAAATTTCAAACTCTTATTGCAAACGAATGCTTCAACCTAGAAGAACGAAATTTGCTGAGCCAAGTGGGATTGGTGTACTGCTCATTACCACCAAGTATCTTCAAGATTGGGTGAAAAAACATATGCTGAGATTTCAGGACACTCGTAGTATTTTGGAAGCTTGGCAACCTCTTCCAAACGAAAGTGTGTTTCACCACTCCCTCCTAGGAAAACTTCACTTGGACACAAACCATACAGATAGAACATAGAACTACTTTATTGTGTCAAGTTTCAAGGAGCTAGCACAAACCGTGTTTGATTTGGAGTTCCAAATTCATCTATCAATATAGGAGAAAACAGAGTGAAACCTGAAAATTCAAACTCTTACTGCCAACGAATGCTTCAACCTAGAAGAACGAAATTTGCTGAACCCAGTGGGATTGGTGTACTGCTCATTATCACCAAGTATCTTCAAGATTGGGTGAAAAAACATATGTTGAGATTTCAGGACACTCGTAGTTTTTTGGAAGCTTGGCAACCCGTTTCAAACGAAAGTGTGTTTCACCACTCCCTCCTTGGGCTACTTCAAGAGGAAACAAACCGTACACATAGAACTTAGAACTACTTTATTGTGTCAAGTTTCAAGGGGCTAGCACAAACCGTGCTTGATTTAGAGTTCCAAATTCATGTATCAATATAGGAGAAAACAGAGTGAAACCTGAAAATTCAAACTCTTACTGCCAACGAATGCTTCAACCTAGAAGAACGAAATTTGCTGAACCCAGTGGGATTGGTGTACTGCTCATTGTCACCAAGTATCTTCAAGATTGGGTGAAAAAACATATGCTGAGATTTCATTAAACTCGTAGTTTTTTGGAAGCTTGGCAACCTCTTCCAAACGAAAGTGTGTTTCACCACTCCCTCCTAGGGAAACTTCAATTGGACACAAACCATACAGATAGAACTTAGAACTACTTTATTGTGTCAAGTTTCAAGGGGCTAGCACAAACCGTTCTTGATTTAGAGTTCCAAATTCATGTATCAATATAGGAGAAAACAGAGTGAAACCTGAAAACTCAAACTCTTAGCAAACGAATGCTTCAACCTAGAAGAACGAAATTTGCTGAGTCAAGTGGGATTGGTGTACTGCTCATTACCACCAAGTATCTTCAAGATTGGGTGAAAAAACATATGCTGAGATTTCAGGACACTCGTAGTATTTTGGAAGCTTGGCAACCCGTTCCAAACGAAAGTGTGTTTCACCACTCCCTCCTAGGGAAACTTCAATTGGACACAAACCATACAGATAGAACTTAGAACTACTTTATTGAGTCAAGTTTCAAGGGGCTAGCACAAACCGTGTTTGATTTGGAGTTCCAAATTCATCTATCAATATAGGAGAAAACAGAGTGAAACCTGAAAATTCAAACTCTTACTGCCAATGAATGCTTCAACCTAGAAGAACGAAGTTTGCTGATCCCAGTGGGATTGGTGTACTGCTCATTATCACCAAGTATCTTCAAGATTGGGTGAAAAAACATATGTTGAGATTTCAGGACACTCGTAGTTTTTTGGAAGCTTGGCACCCCGTTTCAAACGAAAGTGTGTTTCACCACTCCCTCCTAGGGCTACTTCAAGAGGAAACAAACCGTACACATAGAACTTAGAACTACTTTATTGTGTCAAGTTTCAAGGGGCTACCACAAACCGTGCTTGATTTAGAGTTCCAAATTCATGTATCAATATAGGAGAAACAGAGTGAAACCTGAAAATTCAAACTCTTACTGCCAACGAATGCTTCAACCTAGAAGAACGAAATTTGCTGAACCCAGTGGGATTGGTGTACTGCTCATTGTCACCAAGTATCTTCAAGATTGGGTGAAAAAACATATGCTGAGATTTCATTAAACTCGTAGTTTTTTGGAAGCTTGGCAACCTCTTCCAAACGAAAGTGTGTTTCACCACTTCCTCCTAGGGAAACTTCAATTTGACACAAACCATACAGATAGAACTTAGAACTACTTTATTGTGTCAAGTTTCAAGGGGCTAGCACAAACCGTTCTTGATTTAGAGTTCCAAATTCATGTATCAATATAGGAGAAAACAGAGTGAAACCTGAAAACTCAAACTCTTAGCAAACGAATGCTTCGACCTAGAAGAACGAAATTTGCTGAGTCAAGTGGGATTGGTGTACTGCTCATTACCACCAAGTATCTTCAAGATTGGGTGAAAAAACATATGCTGAGATTTCAGGACACTCGTAGTATTTTGGAAGCTTGGCAACCCGTTCCAAACGAAAGTGTGTTTCACCACTCCCTCCTAGGGAAACTTCAATTGGACACAAACCATACAGATAGAACTAAGAACTACTTTATTGAGTCAAGTTTCAAGGGGCTAGCACAAACCGTGTTTGATTTGGAGTTCCAAATTCATCTATCAATATAGGAGAAAACAGAGTGAAACCTGAAAATTCAAACTCTTACTGCCAATGAATGCTTCAACCTAGAAGAACAAAGTTTGCTGATCCCAGTGGGATTGGTGTACTGCTCATTATCACCAAGTATCTTCAAGATTGGGTGAAAAAACATATGCTGAGATTTCAGGACACTCGTAGTTTTTTGGAAGCTTGGCAACCCGTTTCAAACGAAAGTGTGTTTCACCACTCCCTCCTAGGGCTACTTCAAGAGGAAACAAACCATACAGATAGAACTTAGAACTACTTCATTGTGTCAAGTTTCAAGGGGCTAGCACAAACCGTGCTTGATTTAGAGTTCCAAATTCATGTATCAATATAGGAGAAAACAGAGTGAAACCTGAAAATTCAAACTCTTTTTGCAAACGAATGCTTCAACCTAGAAGAATGAAATTTGCTGAGCCAAGTGGGATTGGTGTACTGCTCATTACCACCAAGTATCTTCAAGATTGGGTGAAAAAACATATGCTGAGATTTCAGGACACTCGTAGTACTTTGGAAGCTTGGCAACCTCTTCCAAACGAAAGTGTGTTTCACCACTCCCTCCTAGGGAAACTTCAATTGGACACAAACCATACAGATAGAACTTAGAACTACTTTATTGTGTCAAGTTTCAAGGGGCTAGCACAAACCGTGTTTGATTTGGAGTTCCAAATTCATCTATCAATATAGGAGAAAACAGAGTGAAACCTGAAAATTCAAACTCTTACTGCCAACGAATGCTTCAACCTAGAAGAACGAAATTTGCTGAACCCAGTGGGATTGGTGTACTGCTCATTATCACCAAGTATCTTCAAGATTGGGTGAAAAAACATATGCTGAGATTTCAGGACACTCGTAGTTTTTTGGAAGGTTTGCAACCCGTTTCAAACGAAAGTGTGTTTCACAACTCCCTCCTAGGGCTACTTCAAGAGGAAACAAACCATACAGATAGAACTTAGAACTACTTCATTGTGTCAAGTTTCAAGGGGCTAGCACAAACCGTGCTTGATTTAGAGTTCCAAATTCATGTATCAATATAGGAGAAAACAGAGTGAAACCTGAAAATTCAAACTCTTATTGCAAACGAATGCTTCAACCTAGAAGAACGAAATTTGCTGAGCCAAGTGGGATTGGTGTACTGCTCATTACCACCAAGTATCTTCAAGATTGGGTGAAAAAACATATGCTGAGATTTCAGGACACTCGTAGTTTTTTGGAAGCTTGGCAACCCGTTTCAAATGAAAGTGTGTTTAACCACTCCCTCCTAGGGCTACTTCAAGAGGAAACTAACCGTACACATAGAACTTAGAACTACTTTATTGTGTCAAGTTTCAAGGGGCTAGCACAAACCGTGCTTGATTTAGAGTTCCAAATTCATGTATCAATATAGGAGAAAACAGAGTGAAACCTGAAAATTCAAACTCTTATTGCAAACGAATGCTTCACCCTAGAAGAATGAAATTTGCTGAGCCAAGTGGGATTGGTGTACTGCTCATTACCACCAAGTATCTTCAAGATTGGGTGAAAAAACATATGCTGAGATTTCAGGACACTCGTAGTACTTTGGAAGCTTGGCAACCTCTTCCAAACGAAAATACGTTTCACCACTCCCTCCTAGGGAAACTTCAATTGTACACAAACCATACAGATAGAACTTAGAACTACTTTATTGTGTCCAGTTGCAAGGGGCTAGCACAAACTGTGTTTGATTTGGAGTTCCAAATTCATCTATCATTATAGGAGAAAACAGAGTGAAACCTGAAAATTCAAACTCTTACTGCCAACGAATGCTTCAACCTAGAAGAACGAAATTTGCTGAACCCAGTGGGATTGGTTTACTGCTCATTATCACCAAGTATCTTCAAGATTGGGTGAAAAAACATATGCTGAGATTTCAGGACACTCGTAGTTTTTTGGAAGCTTTGCAACCCGTTTCAAACAAAAGTGTGTTTCACAACTCCCTCCTAGGGCTACTTCAAGAGGAAACAAACCATACAGATAGAACTTAGAACTACTTCATTGTGTCAAGTTTCAAGGGGCTAGCACAAACCGTGCTTGATTTAGAGTTCCAAATTCATGTATCAATATAGGAGAAAACAGAGTGAAACCTGAAAATTCAAACTCTTATTGCAAACGAATGCTTCAACCTAGAAGAACGAAATTTGCTGAGCCAAGTGGGATTGGTGTACTGCTCATTACCACCAAGTATCTTCAAGATTGGGGTGAAAAAACATATGCTGAGATTTCAGGACACTCGTAGTATTTTGGAAGCTTGGCAACCTCTTCCAAACGAAAGTGTGTTTCAAAACTCCCTCCTATGGAAACTTCAATTGAACACAAACCATACAGATAGAACTTAGAACTACTTTATTGTGTCCAGTTTCAAGGGGCTAGCACAAACCGTGTTTGATTTGGAGTTCCAAATTCATCTATCAATATAGGAGAAAACAGAGTGAAACCTGAAAATTCAAACTCTTACTGCCAATGAATGCTTCAACCTAGAAGAACGAAATTTGCTGAACCCAGTGGGATTGGTGTACTGCTCATTATCACCAAGTATCTTCAAGATTGGGTGAA
The DNA here is from genome assembly GCF_048772815.1 of Callospermophilus lateralis. Lineage (NCBI taxonomy): Eukaryota > Metazoa > Chordata > Mammalia > Rodentia > Sciuridae > Callospermophilus > Callospermophilus lateralis. Next base: position 20,674 of record NW_027511326.1, read on the forward strand.
AAAACATATGCTGAGATTTCAGGACACTCGTAGTTTTTTGGAAGCTTTGCAACCCGTTTCAAACGAAAGTGTGTTTCACAACTCCCTCCTAGGGCTACTTCAAGAGGAAACAAACCATACAGATAGAACTTAGAACTACTTCATTGTGTCAAGTTTCAAGGGGCTAGCACAAACCGTGCTTGATTTAGAGTTCCAAATTCATGTAGCAATATAGGAGAAAACAGAGTGAAACCTGAAAATTCAAACTCTTATTGCAAACGAATGCTTCAACCTAGAAGAACGAAATTTGCTGAGCCAAGTGGGATTGGTGTACTGCTCATTACCACCAAGTATCTTCAAGATTGGGTGAAAAAACATATGCTGAGATTTCAGGACACTCGTAGTATTTTGGAAGCTTGGCAACCTCTTCCAAACGAAAGTGTGTTTCACCACTCCCTCCTAGGGAAACTTCAATTGGACACAAACCATACAGATAAAACTTAGAACTACTTTATTGTGTCAAGTTTCAAGGGGCTAGCACAAACCGTGTTTGATTTGGAGTTCCTAATTCATCTATCAATATAGGAGAAAACAGAGTGAAACCTGAAAATTCAAACTCTTACTGCCAACGAATGCTTCAACCTAGAAGAACGAAATTTGCTGAAACCAGTGGGATTGGTGTACTGCTCATTATCACCAAGTATCTTCAAGATTGGGTGAAAAAACATATGCTGAGATTTCAGGACACTCGTAGTATTTTGCAAGCTTGGCAACCTCTTAAAATGAAAGTGTGTTTCACCACTCCCTCCTAGGGAAACTTCAATTGGACACAAACCATACAGATAGAACTTAGAACTACTTTATTGTGTCCAGTTTCAAAGGGCTAGCACAAACCGTGTTTGATTTGGAGATCCAAATTCATCTATCAATATAGGAGAAAACAGAGTGAAACCTGAAAATTGAAACTCTTACTGCCAACGAATGCTTCAACCTAGAAGAACGAAATTTGCTGAACCCAGTGGGATTGGTGTACTGCTCATTATCACCAAGTATCTTCAAGATTGGGTGAAAAAACATATACTGAGATTTCAGGACACTCGTAGATTTTTGGAAGCTTGGCAACCCGTTTCAAACGAAAGTGTGTTTCACAACTCCCTCCTAGGGCTACTTCAAGAGGAAACAAACCATACAGATAGAACTTAGAACTACTTCATTGTGTCAAGTTTCAAGGGGCTAGCACAAACCGTGCTTGATTTAGAGTTCCAAATTCATGTATCAATATAGGAGAAAACAGAGTGAAACCTGAAATTTCAAACTCTTATTGCAAACGAATGCTTCAACCTAGAAGAACGAAATTTGCTGAGCCAAGTGGGATTGGTGTACTGCTCATTACCACCAAGTATCTTCAAGATTGGGTGAAAAAACATATGCTGAGATTTCAGGACACTCGTAGTATTTTGGAAGCTTGGCAACCTCTTCCAAACGAAAGTGTGTTTCACCACTCCCTCCTAGGAAAACTTCACTTGGACACAAACCATACAGATAGAACATAGAACTACTTTATTGTGTCAAGTTTCAAGGAGCTAGCACAAACCGTGTTTGATTTGGAGTTCCAAATTCATCTATCAATATAGGAGAAAACAGAGTGAAACCTGAAAATTCAAACTCTTACTGCCAACGAATGCTTCAACCTAGAAGAACGAAATTTGCTGAACCCAGTGGGATTGGTATACTGCTCATTATCACCAAGTATCTTCAAGATTGGGTGAAAAAACATATGTTGAGATTTCAGGACACTCGTAGTATTTTGGAAGCTTGGCAACCCGTTTCAAACGAAAGTGTGTTTCACCACTCCCTCCTTGGGCTACTTCAAGAGGAAACAAACCGTACACATAGAACTTAGAACTACTTTATTGTGTCAAGTTTCAAGGGGCTAGCACAAACCGTGCTTGATTTAGAGTTCCAAATTCATGTATCAATATAGGAGAAAACAGAGTGAAACCTGAAAATTCAAACTCTTACTGCCAACGAATGCTTCAACCTAGAAGAACGAAATTTGCTGAACCCAGTGGGATTGGTGTACTGCTCATTGTCACCAAGTATCTTCAAGATTGGGTGAAAAAACATATGCTGAGATTTCATTAAACTCGTAGTTTTTTGGAAGCTTGGCAACCTCTTCCAAACGAAAGTGTGTTTCACCACTCCCTCCTAGGGAAACTTCAATTGGACACAAACCATACAGATAGAACTTAGAACTACTTTATTGTGTCAAGTTTCAAGGGGCTAGCACAAACCGTTCTTGATTTAGAGTTCCAAATTCATGTATCAATATAGGAGAAAACAGAGTGAAACCTGAAAACTCAAACTCTTAGCAAACGAATGCTTCAACCTAGAAGAACGAAATTTGCTGAGTCAAGTGGGATTGGTGTACTGCTCATTACCACCAAGTATCTTCAAGATTGGGTGAAAAAACATATGCTGAGATTTCAGGACACTCGTAGTATTTTGGAAGCTTGGCAACCCGTTCCAAACGAAAGTGTATTTCACCACTCCCTCCTAGGGAAACTTCAATTGGACACAAACCATACAGATAGAACTTAGAACTACTTTATTGAGTCAAGTTTCAAGGGGCTAGCACAAACCGTGTTTGATTTGGAGTTCCAAATTCATCTATCAATATAGGAGAAAACAGAGTGAAACCTGAAAATTCAAACTCTTACTGCCAATGAATGCTTCAACCTAGAAGAACGAAGTTTGCTGATCCCAGTGGGATTGGTGTACTGCTCATTATCACCAAGTATCTTCAAGATTGGGTGAAAAAACATATGTTGAGATTTCAGGACACTCGTAGTTTTTTGGAAGCTTGGCACCCCGTTTCAAACGAAAGTGTGTTTCACCACTCCCTCCTAGGGCTACTTCAAGAGGAAACAAACCGTACACATAGAACTTAGAACTACTTTATTGTGTCAAGTTTCAAGGGGCTACCACAAACCGTGCTTGATTTAGAGTTCCAAATTCATGTATCAATATAGGAGAAACAGAGTGAAACCTGAAAATTCAAACTCTTACTGCCAACGAATGCTTCAACCTAGAAGAACGAAATTTGCTGAACCCAGTGGGATTGGTGTACTGCTCATTGTCACCAAGTATCTTCAAGATTGGGTGAAAAAACATATGCTGAGATTTCATTAAACTCGTAGTTTTTTGGAAGCTTGGCAACCTCTTCCAAACGAAAGTGTGTTTCACCACTTCCTCCTAGGGAAACTTCAATTTGACACAAACCATACAGATAGAACTTAGAACTACTTTATTGTGTCAAGTTTCAAGGGGCTAGCACAAACCGTTCTTGATTTAGAGTTCCAAATTCATGTATCAATATAGGAGAAAACAGAGTGAAACCTGAAAACTCAAACTCTTAGCAAACGAATGCTTCGACCTAGAAGAACGAAATTTGCTGAGTCAAGTGGGATTGGTGTACTGCTCATTACCACCAAGTATCTTCAAGATTGGGTGAAAAAACATATGCTGAGATTTCAGGACACTCGTAGTATTTTGGAAGCTTGGCAACCCGTTCCAAACGAAAGTGTGTTTCACCACTCCCTCCTAGGGAAACTTCAATTGGACACAAACCATACAGATAGAACTAAGAACTACTTTATTGAGTCAAGTTTCAAGGGGCTAGCACAAACCGTGTTTGATTTGGAGTTCCAAATTCATCTATCAATATAGGAGAAAACAGAGTGAAACCTGAAAATTCAAACTCTTACTGCCAATGAATGCTTCAACCTAGAAGAACAAAGTTTGCTGATCCCAGTGGGATTGGTGTACTGCTCATTATCACCAAGTATCTTCATGATTGGGTGAAAAAACATATGCTGAGATTTCAGGACACTCGTAGTTTTTTGGAAGCTTGGCAACCCGTTTCAAACGAAAGTGTGTTTCACCACTCCCTCCTAGGGCTACTTCAAGAGGAAACAAACCATACAGATAGAACTTAGAACTACTTCATTGTGTCAAGTTTCAAGGGGCTAGCACAAACCGTGCTTGATTTAGAGTTCCAAATTCATGTATCAATATAGGAGAAAACAGAGTGAAACCTGAAAATTCAAACTCTTTTTGCAAACGAATGCTTCAACCTAGAAGAATGAAATTTGCTGAGCCAAGTGGGATTGGTGTACTGCTCATTACCACCAAGTATCTTCAAGATTGGGTGAAAAAACATATGCTGAGATTTCAGGACACTCGTAGTACTTTGGAAGCTTGGCAACCTCTTCCAAACGAAAGTGTGTTTCACCACTCCCTCCTAGGGAAACTTCAATTGGACACAAACCATACAGATAGAACTTAGAACTACTTTATTGTGTCAAGTTTTAAGGGGCTAGCACAAACCGTGTTTGATTTGGAGTTCCAAATTCATCTATCGATATAGGAGAAAACAGAGTGAAACCTGAAAATTCAAACTCTTACTGCCAACGAATGCTTCAACCTAGAAGAACGAAATTTGCTGAACCCAGTGGGATTGGTGTACTGCTCATTATCACCAAGTATCTTCAAGATTGGGTGAAAAAACATATGCTGAGATTTCAGGACACTCGTAGTTTTTTGGAAGGTTTGCAACCCGTTTCAAACGAAAGTGTGTTTCACAACGCCCTCCTAGGGCTACTTCAAGAGGAAACAAACCATACAGATAGAACTTAGAACTACTTCATTGTGTCAAGTTTCAAGGGGCTAGCACAAACCGTGCTTGATTTAGAGTTCCAAATTCATGTATCAATATAGGAGAAAACAGAGTGAAACCTGAAAATTCAAACTCTTATTGCAAACGAATGCTTCAACCTAGAAGAACGAAATTTGCTGAGCCAAGTGGGATTGGAGTACTGCTCATTACCACCAAGTATCTTCAAGATTGGGTGAAAAAACATATGCTGAGATTTCAGGACACTCGTAGTTTTTTGGAAGCTTGGCAACCCGTTTCAAATGAAAGTGTGTTTAACCACTCCCTCCTAGGGCTACTTCAAGAGGAAACTAACCGTACACATAGAACTTAGAACTACTTTATTGTGTCAAGTTTCAAGGGGCTAGCACAAACCGTGCTTGATTTAGAGTTCCAAATTCATGTATCAATATAGGAGAAAACAGAGTGAAACCTGAAAATTCAAACTCTTATTGCAAACGAATGCTTCACCCTAGAAGAATGAAATTTGCTGAGCCACGTGGGATTGGTGTACTGCTCATTACCACCAAGTATCTTCAAGATTGGGTGAAAAAACATATGCTGAGATTTCAGGACACTCGTAGTACTTTGGAAGCTTGGCAACCTCTTCCAAACGAAAGTTTGTTTCACCACTCCCTCCTAGGGAAACTTCAATTGGACACAAACCATACAGATAGAACTTAGAACTACTTTATTGTGTCAAGTTTCAAGGGGCTAGCACAAACCGTGTTTGATTTGGAGTTCCAAA
>NW_027511327.1:0-26110 GCF_048772815.1 Callospermophilus lateralis
GAGAAAACATAGTGAAACCTAAAAATTCAAACTCTTACTGGAAACGAACGCTTCAACCTAGAAGAGTGAAAATTGGAAAGCCAAGTTGACTTAGTGTACTGATCACTACCACAGAGAATCATCCAGTTTGGGTGAAAAAATATTTGCCGAGATTTCAGAAAACCAGTACTTTTGGACGCTTGGCACACCTTTCCAATGAAAGTGTATTTAGGCAGTCTCCAGTTAGGGCTGCTTGAAGAGGAAACAAACCATAGAGACAGAACCTAAAACTACTTTATTTTGTCAATTTTGAAAGAGCTAGCACAAACCCTGTTTCATTTAGAGTTCCCAACACATCTATCTATATAGGAGAAAACAGAATGAAACCTAAAAATTCAAACTCTTATTGGAAACGAATGCTTCAACCTAGAAGAGTGAATATTGGGCAGCCAAGTGGGCTTAGTGAACTGATCATTACCACAGAGAATCATCAAGATTGGGTGAAAAAATGTTTGCCAAGATTTCAGAAAACCAGTGCTTTTGGACGCTTGGCACACCTTTCCAATGAAAGTGTACTTAGGCAGTCTCTAGTTAGGGCTGCTTCAAGAAAAAACAAAACATGGAGACAGAACCTAAAACCACTCTATTTTGTCAATTTTCAAAGAGCTAGCACAAACCGTGTTTCATTTAGAGTTCCCAACACATCTATCTATATAGGAGAAAACAGAGTGAAACCTGAAAATTCAAACTCTTACTGGAATCGAACGCTTCAACCTAGAAGAGTGAAAATTGGGCAGCCAAGTGGACTTAGTGAACTGATCACTACCACAATGTCTCATCAAGATTGGGTGAAAAAAGGTTTGCCGAGATTTCAGAAAACCAGTACTTTTGGACGCTTGGCACACCTTTCCAATGAAAATGTCTTTAGGCAGGCTCTGCTTAGGGCTGCTTCAATAGGAAACAACCCTTAGAGACAGAACTTAGAACTACTTTATTTTGTCAATTTTCAAAGAGCTAGCACAAACCGTGTTTCATTTAGAGTTCCCAACACATCTATCTATATAGGAGAAAACAGAGTGAAACCTAAAAATTCAAACTCTTACTGGAAACGAACGCTTCAACCTAGAAGAGTGAAAATTGGGAGGCCAAGTTGACTTAGTGTACTGATCACTACCACAGAGAATCATCCAGTTTGGGTGAAAAAATATTTGCCGAGATTTCAGAAAACCAGTACTTTTGGACGCTTGGCACACCTTTCCAATGAAAGTGTATTTAGGCAGTCTCCAGTTAGGGCTGCTTGAAGAGGAAACAAACCATAGAGACAGAACCTAACACTACTTTATTTTGTCAATTTTCAAAGAGCTAGCACAAACCCTGTTTCATTTAGAGTTCCCAACACATCTATCTATATAGGAGAAAACAGAATGAAACCTAAAAATTCAAACTCTTATTGGAAACGAATGCTTCAACCTAGAAGAGTGAATATTGGGCAGCCAAGTGGGCTTAGTGAACTGATCATTACCACAGAGAATCATCAAGATTGGGTGAAAAAATGTTTGCCGAGATTTCAGAAAACCAGTGCTTTTGGACGCTTGGCACACCTTTCCAATGAAAGTGTACTTAGGCAGTCTCTAGTTAGGGCTGCTTCAAGAAAAAACAAACCATGGAGACAGAACCTAAAACCACTCTATTTTGTCAATTTTCAAAGAGCTAGCACAAACCGTGTTTCATTTAGAGTCCCCAACACATCTATTTATATAGGAGAAAACAGAGTGAAACCTGAAAATTCAAACTCTTACTAGAATCGAACGCTTCAACCTAGAAGAGTGAAAATTGGGCAGCCAAGTGGACTTAGTGAACTGATCACTACCACAATGTCTCATCAAGATTGGGTGAAAAAAGGTTTGCCGAGATTTCAGAAAACCAGTACTTTTGGACGCTTGGCACACCTTTCCAATTCAAATGTCTTTAGGCAGGCTCTGCTTAGGGCTGCTTCAAGAGGAAACAAACCTTAGAGACAGAACTTAGAACTACTTTATTTTGTCAATTTTCAAAGAGCTAGCACAAACCGTGTTTCATTTAGAGTTCCCAACACATCTATCTATATAGGAGAAAACAGAGTGAAACCTAAAAATTCAAACTCTTACTGGAAACGAACGCTTCAAACTAGAAGAGTGAAAATTGGGCAGCCAAGTGGACTTAGTGAACTGATCATTACCACAGAGAATCATCAAGATTGGGTGAAAAAATGTTTGCCGAGATTTCAGAAAACCAGTACTTTTGGACGCTGGCCACACCTTTCCAATGAAAATGTCTTTAGGCAGTCTCTGCTTAGGGCTGCTTCAAGAGGAAACAAACCTTAGAGACAGAACTTAGAACTACTTTATTTTGTCAATTTTCAAAGAGCTAGCACAAACCGTGTTTCATTTAGAGTTCCCAACGCATCTATCTATATAGGAGAAAACAGAGTGAAACCTAAAAATTCAAACTCTTACTGGAAACGAACGCTTCAACCTAGAAGAGTGAAAATTGGGAAGCCAAGTTGACTTAGTGTACTGATCACTACCACAGAGAATCATCCAGTTTGGGTGAAAAAATATTTGCCGAGATTTCAGAAAACCTGTACTTTTGGACGCTTGGCACACGTTTACAATGAAAGTGTATTTAGGCAGTCTCCAGTTAGGGCTGCTTGAAGAGGAAACAAACCTTAGAGACAGAAATTAGAACTACTTTATTTTGTCAATTTTCAAAGAGCTAGCACAAACCGTGTTTCATTTAGAGTTCCCAACACATCTATCTATATAGGAGAAAACAGAGTGAAACCTAAAAATTCAAACTCTTACTGGAAACGAACGCTTCAACTTAGAAGACTGAAAATTGGGCAGCCAAGTGGGCTTAGTGAACTGGTCACTACCACAGAGAATCATCAATATTGGGTGAAAAAATGATTGCCGAGATTTCAGAAAACCAGTACTTTTGGACGCTTGGCACACCTTTCCAATGAAAATGTCTTTAGGCAGGCTCTGCTTAGGGCTGCTTCAAGAGGAAACAAACGTTAGAGACAGAACCTAAATCTACTTTATTTTGTCAATTTTCAAAGAGCTAGCACAAGCCGTGTTTCATTTAGAGTTCCAAACACATCTATCTATATAGGAGAAAACACAGTGAAACCTAAAAATTCAAACTCTTACTGGAAACACACGCTTCAACCTAGAAGAGTGAAAATTTGGCAGCCAAGTGGGCTTAGTGAACTGATCACTACCACAGAGAATCATCAATATTGGGTGAAAAAATGTTTGCCGAGATTTCAGAAAACCAGTACTTTTGGACGCTTGGCACACCTTTCCAATGAAAGTGTATTTAGGCAGTCTCCAGTTAGGGCTGCTTCAAGAGGAAACAAACCATAGAGACAGAACCTAAAACTACTTTATTTTGTCAATTTTCAAAGAGCTAGCACAAACCGTGTTTCATTTAGAGTTCCCAACACATCTATCTATATAGGAGAAAACAGAGTGAAACCTAAAAATTCAAACTCTTACTGGAAACGAACGCTTCAACCTAGAAGAGTGAAAATTGGGCAGCCAAGTGGACTTAGTGAACTGATCATTACCACAGAGAATCATCAAGATTGGGTGAAAAAATGTTTGCCGAGATTTCAGAAAACCAGTACTTTTGGACGCTGGCAACACCTTTCCAATGAAAATGTCTTTAGGCAGTCTCTGCTTAGGGCTGCTTCAAGAGGAAACAACCTTAGAGACAGAACTTAGAACTACTTTATTTTGTCAATTTTCAAAGAGCTAGCACAAACCGTGTTTCATTTAGAGTTCCCAACGCATCTATCTATATAGGAGAAAACAGAGTGAAACCTAAAAATTCAAACTCTTACTGGAAACGAACGCTTCAACCTAGAAGAGTGAAAATTGGGAAGCCAAGTTGACTTAGTGTACTGATGACTACCACAGAGAATCATCCAGTTTGGGTGAAAAAATATTTGCCGAGATTTCAGAAAACCAGTACTTTTGGACGCTTGGCACACGTTTACAATGAAAGTGTATTTAGGCAGTCTCCAGTTAGGGCTGCTTGAAGAGGAAACAAACCTTAGAGACAGAAATTAGAACTACTTTATTTTGTCAATTTTCAAAGAGCTAGCACAAACCGTGTTTCATTTAGAGTTCCCAACACATCTATCTATATAGGAGAAAACAGAGTGAAACCTAAAAATTCAAACTCTTACTGGAAACGAACGCTTCAACTTAGAAGAGTGAAAATTGGGCAGCCAAGTGGGCTTAGTGAACTGGTCACTACCACAGAGAATCATCAATATTGGGTGAAAAAATGATTGCCGAGATTTCAGAAAACCAGTACTTTTGGACGCTTGGCACACCTTTCCAATGAAAATGTCTTTAGGCAGGCTCTGCTTAGGGCTGCTTCAAGAGGAAACAAACCTTAGAGACAGAACCTAAATCTACTTTATTTTGTCAATTTTCAAAGAGCTAGCACAAGCCGTGTTTCATTTAGAGTTCCAAACACATCTATCTATATAGGAGAAAACACAGTGAAACCTAAAAATTCAAACTCTTACTGGAAACACACGCTTCAACCTAGAAGAGTGAAAATTTGGCAGCCAAGTGGGCTTAGTGAACTGATCACTACCACAGAGAATCATCAATATTGGGTGAAAAAATGTTTGCCGAGATTTCAGAAAACCAGTACTTTTGGACGCTTGGCACATACCTTTCCAATGAAAGTGTATTTAGGCAGTCTCCAGTTAGGGCTGCTTCAAGAGGAAACAAACCATAGAGACAGAACCTAAAACTACTTTATTTTGTCAATTTTCAAAGAGCTAGCACAAACCGTGTTTCATTTAGAGTTCCCAACACATCTATCTATATAGGAGAAAACAGAGTGAAACCTAAAAATTCAAACTCTTACTGGAAACGAACGCTTCAACCTAGAAGAGTGAAAATTGGGCAGCCAAGTGGACTTAGTGAACTGATCATTACCACAGAGAATCATCAAGATTGGGTGAAAAAATGTTTGCCGAGATTTCAGAAAACCAGTACTTTTGGACGCTGGCAACACCTTTCCAATGAAAATGTCTTTAGGCAGTCTCTGCTTAGGGCTGCTTCAAGAGGAAACAACCTTAGAGACAGAACTTAGAACTACTTTATTTTGTCAATTTTCAAAGAGCTAGCACAAACCCTGTTTCATTTAGAGTTCCCAACACATCTATCTATATAGGAGAAAACAGAATGAAACCTAAAAATTCAAACTCTTATTGGAAACGAATGCTTCAACCTAGAAGAGTGAATATTGGGCAGCCAAGTGGGCTTAGTGAACTGATCATTACCACAGAGAATCATCAAGATTGGGTGAAAAAATGTTTGCCGAGATTTCAGAAAACCAGTGCTTTTGGACGCTTGGCACACCTTTCCAATGAAAGTGTACTTAGGCAGTCTCTAGTTAGGGCTGCTTCAAGAAAAAACAAAACATGGAGACAGAACCTAAAACCACTCTATTTTGTCAATTTTCAAAGAGCTAGCAAAATCCGTGTTTCATTTAGAGTTCCCAACACATCTATCTATATAGGAGAAAACAGAGTGAAACCTGAAAATTCAAACTCTTACTGGAATCGAACGCTTCAACCTAGAAGAGTGAAAATTGGGCAGCCAAGTGGACTTAGTGAACTGATCACTACCACAATATCTCATCAAGATTGGGTGAAAAAAGGTTTGCCGAGATTTCAGAAAACCAGTACTTTTGGACGCTTGGCACACCTTTCCAATGAAAATGTCTTTAGGCAGGCTCTGCTTAGGGCTGCTTCAAGAGGAAACAAACCTTAGAGACAGAACTTAGAACTACTTTATTTTGTCAATTTTCAAAGAGCTAGCACAAACCGTGTTTCATTTAGAGTTCACAACACATCTATCTATATAGGAGAAAACAGAGTGAAACCTAAAAATTCAAACTCTTACTGGAAACGAACGCTTCAAACTAGAAGAGTGAAAATTGGGCAGCCAAGTGGACTTCGTGAACTGATCATTACCACAGAGAATCATCAAGATTGGGTGAAAAAATGTTTGCCGAGATTTCAGAAAACCAGTACTTTTGGACGCTGGCCACACCATTCCAATGAAAATGTCTTTAGGCAGTCTCTGCTTAGGGTTGCTTCAAGAGGAAACAACCTTAGAGACAGAACTTAGAACTACTTTTTTTTGTCAATTTTCAAAGAGCTAGCACAAACCGTGTTTCATTTAGAGTTCCCAACACATCTATCTATATAGGAGAAAACAGAGTGAAACCTAAAAATTCAAACTCTTACTGGAAACGAACGCTTCAAACTAGAAGAGTGAAAATTGGGAAGCCAAGTTGACTTAGTGTACTGATCACTACCACAGAGAATCATCCAGATTGGGTGAAAAAATATTTGCCGAGTATTCAGAAAACCAGTACTTTTGGACGCTTGGCACACGTTTCCAATGAAAGTGTATTTAGGCAGTCTCCAGTTTGGGCTGCTTGAAGAGGAAACAAACCATAGAGACAGAACCTAAAACTACTTTATTTTGTCAATTTTCAAAGAGCTAGCACAAACCGTGTTTCATTTAGAGTTCCAAACACATCTATCTATATAGGAGAAAACACAGTGAAACCTAAAAATTGAAAGTCTTACTGGAAACGAACGCTTCAACATAGAAGAGTGAAAATTGGGCAGCCAAGTGGGCTTAGTGAACTGGTCACTACCACAGAGAATCATCAATATTGGGTGAAAAAATGATTGCCGAGATTTCAGAAAACCAGTACTTTTGGACGCTTGGCACACCTTTCCAATGAAAATGTCTTTAGGCAGGCTCTGCTTAGGGCTGCTTCAAGAGGAAACAAACCTTAGAGACAGAACTTAGAACTACTTTATTTTGTCAATTTTCAAAGAGCTAGCACAAACCGTGTTTCATTTAGAGTTCCCAACACATCTATGTATATAGGAGAAAACAGAGTGCAACCTAAAAATTCAAACTCTTACTGGAAACGATCGCTTCAACTTAGAAGAGTGAAAATTGGGCAGCCAAGTGGGCTTAGTGAACTGCTCACTACCACAGAGAATCATCAATATTGGGTGAAAAAATGATTGCCGAGATTTCAGAAAACCAGTACTTTTGGACGCTTGGCACACCTTTCCAATGAAAATGTCTTTAGGCAGGCTCTGCTTAGGGCTGCTTCAAGAGGAAACAAACCATAGAGACAGAACCTAAATCTACTTTATTTAGTCAATTTTCAAAGAGCTAGCACAAGCCGTGTTTCATTTAGAGTTCCAAACACATCTATCTATATAGGAGAAAACACAGTGAAACCTAAAAATTCAAACTCTTACTGGAAACACACGCTTCAACCTAGAAGAGTGAAAATTTGGCAGCCAAGTGGGCTTAGTGAACTGATCACTACCAGAGAGAATCATCAATATTGGGTGAAAAAATGTTTGCCGAGATTTCAGAAAACCAGTACTTTTGGACGCTTGGCACACCTTTCCAATGAAAGTGTATTTAGGTAGTCTCCAGTTAGGGCTGTTTCAAGAGGAAACAAACCATAGAGACAGAACCTAAATCTATTTTATTTTGTCAATTTTCAAAGAGCTAGCACAAACCGTGTTTCATTTAGAGTTCCCAACACATCTATCTATATAGGAGAAAACAGAGTGAAACCTAAAAATTCAAACTCTTACTGGAAACGAACGCTTCAACCTAGAAGAGAGAAAATTGGGCAGCCCAGTGGACTTAGTGAACTGATCATTACCACAGAGAATCATCAAGATTGGGTGAAAAAATGTTTGCCGAGATTTCAGAAAACCAGTACTTTTGGACGCTGGCCACACCTTTCCAATGAAAATGTCTTTAGGCAGTCTCTGCTTAGGGCTGCTTCAAGAGGAAACAACCTTAGAGACAGAACTTAGAACTACATTATTTTGTCAATTTTCAAAGAGCTAGCACAAACCGTGTTTCATTTAGAGTTCCCAACACATCTATCCATATAGGAGAAAACAGAGTGAAACCTAAAAACTCAAACTCTTACTGGAAACGAACGCTTCAACCTAGAAGAGTGAAAATTGGGAAGCCAAATTGACTTAGTGTACTGATCACTACCACAGAGAATCATCCAGTTTTGGTGAAAAAATATTTGCCGAGATTTCAGAAAACCAGTACTTTTGGACGCTTGGCACACCTTTCCAATGAAAGTTTATTTAGGCAGTCTCCAGTTAGGGCTGCTTGAAGAGGAAACAAACCATAGAGACAGAACCTAAAACTGCTTTATTTTGTCAATTTTCAAAGAGCTAGCACAAACCGTGTTTCATTTAGAGTTCCCAACACATCTATCTATATAGGAGAAAACAGAGTGAAACCTAAAAATTCAAACTCTTTTTGGAAACGAACGCTTCAACCTAGAAGAGTGAATATTGGGCAGCCAAGTGGGCTTAGTGAACTGATGATTACCACAGAGAATCATCAAGATTGGGTGAAAAAATGTTTGCCGAGATTTCAGAATACCAGTGCTTTTGGACGCTTGGCACACCTTTCCAATGAAAGTGTACTTAGGCAGTCTCTAGTTAGGGCTGCTTCAAGAAAAAACAAACCATGGAGACAGAACCTAAAACCACTCTATTTTGTAAATTTTCAAAGAGCTAGCACAAACCGTGTTTCATTTAGTGTTCCCAACACATCTATCTAAATAGGAGAAAACAGAGTGAAACCTGAAAATTGAAACTCTTACTGGAATCGAACGCTTCAACCTAGAAGAGTGAAAATTGGGCAGCCAAGTGGACTTAGTGAACTGATCACTACCACAATGTCTCATCAAGATTGGGTGAAAAAAGGTTTGCCGAGATTTCAGAAAACCAGTACTTTTGGACGCTTGGCACACCTTTCCAATGAAAATGTCTTTAGGCAGGCTCTGCTTAGGGCTGCTTCAAGAGGAAACAAACCTTAGAGACAGAAATTAGAACTACGTTATTTTGTCAATTTTCAAAGAGCTAGCACAAACCGTGTTTCATTTAGAGTTCCCAACACATCTATCTATATAGGAGAAAACACAGTGAAACCTAAAAATTCAAACTCTTACTGGAAACGAACGCTTCAACTTAGAAGAGTGAAAATTGGGCAGCCAAGTGGGCTTAGTGAACTGGTCACTACCACATAGAATCATCAATAATGGGTGAAAAAATGATTGCCGAGATTTCAGAAAACCAGTACTTTTGGATGCTTGGCACACCTTTCCAATGAAAATGTCTTTAGGCAGGCTCTGCTTAGGGCTGCTTCAAGAGGAAACAAACCTTAGAGACAGAACATAAATCTACTTTATTTTCTCAATTTTCAAAGAGCTAGCACAAGCCGTGTTTCATTTAGAGTTCCAAACACATCTATCTATATAGGAGAAAACACAGTGAAACCTAAAAATTCAAACTCTTACTGGAAACACACGCTTCAACCTAGAAGAGTGAAAATTTGGCAGCCAAGTGGGCTTAGTGAACTGATCACTACCACAGAGAATCATCAATATTGGGTGAAAAAATGTTTGCCGAGATTTCAGAAAACCAGTACTTTTGGACGCTTGGCACACCTTTCCAATGAAAGTGTATTTAGGCAGTCTCCAGTTAGGGCTGCTTCAAGAGGAAACAAACCATAGAGACAGAACCTAAATCTATTTTATTTTGTCAATTTTCAAAGAGCTAGCACAAACCGTGTTTCATTTAGAGTTCCCAACACATCTATCTATATAGGAGAAAACACAGTGAAACCTAAAAATTCAAACTCTTACTGGAAACGAACGCTTCAACTTAGAAGAGTGAAAATTGGGCAGCCAAGTGGGCTTAGTGAACTGGTCACTACCACAGAGAATCATCAATATTGGGTGAAAAAATGATTGCCGAGATTTCAGAAAACCAGTACTTTTGGACGCTTGGCACACCTTTCCAATGAAAATGTCTTTAGGCAGGCTCTGCTTAGGGCTGCTTCAAGAGGAAACAAACCTTTGAGACAGAACTTAGAACTACTTTATTTTGTCAATTTTCAAAGAGCTAGCACAAACCGTGTTTCATTTAGAGTTCCAAACACATCTATCTATATAGGAGAAAACAGAGTGAAACCTAAAAATTCAAACTCTTACTGGAATCGAACGCTTCAACCTAGAAGAGTTAAAATTGGGCAGCCAAGTGGACTTAGTGAACTGATCACTACCACAATGTCTCATCAAGATTGGGTGAAGAAAGGTTTGCCGAGATTTCAGAAAACCAGTACTTTTGGACGCTTGGCACACCTTTCCAATGAAAATGTCTTTAGGCAGGCTCTGCTTAGGGCTGCTTCAAGAAAAAACAAACCATGGAGACCGAACCTAAAACCAATCTATTTTGTGAATTTTCAAAGAGCTAGCACAAACCGTGTTTCATTTAGAGTTCCCAACACATCTATCTATATAGGAGAAAACAGAGTGAAACCTAAAATTTCAAACTCTTACTGGAATCGAACGCTTCACCTAGAAGAGTGAAAATTGGGCAGCCAAGTGGACTTAGTGAACTGGTCACTACCACAGAGAATCATCAATATTGGGTGAAAAAATGATTGCCGAGATTTCAGAAAACCAGTACTTTTGGACGCTTGGCACACCTTTCCAATGAAAATGTCTTTAGGCAGGCTCTGCTTAGGGCTGCTTCAAGAGGAAACAAACCTTAGAGACAGAACCTAAATCTACTTTATTTTGTCAATTTTCAAAGAGCTAGCACAAGCCGTGTTTCATTTAGAGTTCCAAACACATCTATCTATATAGGAGAAAACAGAGTGAAACTTAAAAATTCAAACTCTTACTGGAAACACACGCTTCAACCTAGAAGAGTGAAAATTTGGCAGCCAAGTGGGCTTAGTGAACTGATCACTACCACAGAGAATCATCAATATTGGGTGAAAAAATGTTTGCCGAGATTTCAGAAAACCAGTACTTTTGGACGCTTGGCACACCTTTCCAATGAAAGTGTATTTAGGCAGTCTCCAGGTAGGGCTGCTTCAAGAGGAAACAAACCATAGAGACAGAACCTAAAACTACTTTATTTTGTCAATTTTCAAAGAGCTAGCACAAACCGTGTTTCATTTAGAGTTCCCAACACATCTATCTATATAGGAGAAAACAGAGTGAAACCTAAAAATTCAAACTCTTATTAGAAACGAACGCTTCAACCTAGAAGAGTGAATATTGGGCAGCCAAGTGGGCTTAGTGAACTGATCATTACAACAGAGAATCATCAAGATTGGGTGAAAAAATGTTTGCCGAGATTTCAGAAAACCAGTGCTTTTGGACGCTTGGCACACCTTTCCAATGAAAGTGTACTTAGGCAGTCTCTAGTTAGGGCTGCTTCAAGAAAAAACAAAACATGGAGACCGAACCTAAAACCACTCTATTTTGTCAATTTTCAAAGAGCTAGCACAAACCGTGTTTCATTTAGAGTTCCCAACACATCTATCTATATAGGAGAAAACAGAGTGAAACCTAAAAATTCAAACTCTTACTGGAATCGAACGCTTCAACCTAGAAGAGTGAAAATTGGGCAGCCAAGTGGACTTAGTGAACTGATCACTACCACAATGTCTCATCAAGATTGGGTGAAAAAAGGTTTGCCGAGATTTCAGAAAACCAGTACTTTAGGACGCTTGGCACACCTTTCCAATGAAAATGTCTTTAGGCAGGCTCTGCTTAGGGCTGCTTCAAGAAAAAACAAACCATGGAGACAGAACCTAAAACCAATCTATTTTGTCAATTTTCAAAGAGCTAGCACAAACCGTGTTTCATTTAGAGTTCCAAACATATCTATCTATATAGGAGAAAACACAGTGAAACCTAAAAATTCAAACTCTTACTGGAAACGAACGCTTCAACTTAGAAGAGTGAAAATTGGGCAGCCAAGTGGGCTTAGTGAACTGGTCACTACCACAGAGAATCATCAATATTGGGTGAAAAAATGATTGCCGAGATTTCAGAAAACCAGTACTTTTGGACGCTTGGCACACCTTTCCAATGAAAATGTCTTTAGGCAGGCTCTGCTTAGGGCTGCTTCAAGAGGAAACAAACCTTAGAGACAGAACTTAGAACTACTTTATTTTGTCAATTTTCAAAGAGGTAGCACAAACCGTGTTTCATTTAGAGTTCCCAACACATCTATCTATATAGGAGAAAACAGAGTGAAACCTAAAAATTCAAACTCTTACTGGAAATGAACGCTTCAACCTAAAAGAGTGAAAATTGGGAAGCCAAGTTGACTTCGTGAACTGATCACTACCACAGAGAATCATCCAGATTGGGTGAAAAAATGTTTGCCGAGATTTCAGAAAACCAGTACTTTTGGACGCTTGGCACACGTTTCCAATGAAAGTGTATTAAGACAGTCTCCAGTTAGGGCTGCTTCCAGAGGAAACAAACCATAGAGACAGAACCTAAAACTACTTTATTTTGTCAATTTTCAAAGAGCTAGCACAAACCGTGTTTCATTTAGAGTTCCCAACACATCTATCTATATAGGAGAAAACAGAGTGAAACCTAAAAATTCAAACTCTTACTGGAATCGAACGCTTCAACCTAGAAGAGTGAAAATTGGGCAGGCAAGTGGACTTAGTGAACTGATCACTACCACAATGTCTCATCAAGATTGGGTGAAAAAAGGTTTGCCGAGATTTCAGAAAACCAGTACTTTAGGACGCTTGGCACACCTTTCCAATGAAAATGTCTTTAGGCAGGCTCTGCTTAGGGCTGCTTCAAGAGGAAACAAACCTTAGAGACAGAACCTAAATCTACTTTATTTTGTCAATTTTCAAAGAGCTAGCACAAGCCGTGTTTCATTTAGAGTTCCAAACACATCTATCTATATAGGAGAAAACAGAGTGAAACTTAAAAATTCAAACTCTTACTGGAAACACACGCTTCAACCTAGAAGAGTGAAAATTTGGCAGCCAAGTGGGCTTAGTGAACTGATCACTACCACAGAGAATCATCAATATTGGGTGAAAAAATGTTTGCCGAGATTTCAGAAAACCAGTACTTTTGGACGCTTGGCACACCTTTCCAATGAAAGTGTATTTAGGCAGTCTCCAGGTAGGGCTGCTTCAAGAGGAAACAAACCATAGAGACAGAACCTAAAACTACTTTATTTTGTCAATTTTCAAAGAGCTAGCACAAACCGTGTTTCATTTAGAGTTCCCAACACATCTATCTATATAGGAGAAAACAGAGTGAAACCTAAAAATTCAAACTCTTACTGGAAACGAACGCTTCAACCTAGAAGAGTGAAAATTGGGCAGCCAAGTGGACTTAGTGAACTGATCACTACCACAATGTCTCATCAAGATTGGGTGAAAAAAGGTTTGCCGAGATTTCAGAAAACCAGTACTTTTGGACGCTTGGCACACCTTTCCAATGAAAATTTCTTTAGGCAGGCTCTGCTTAGGGCTGCTTCAAGAGGAAACAAACCTTAGAGACAGAACCTAAAACTACTTTATTTTGTCAATTTTCAAAGAGCTAACACAAGCCGTGTTTCATTTAGAGTTCCCAACACATCTATCTATATAGGAGAAAACAGAGTGAAACCTAAAAATTCAAACTCTTACTGGAAATGAACGCTTCAACCTAGAAGAGTGAAAATTGGGAAGCCAAGTTGACTTCGTGAACTGATCACTACCACAGAGAATCATCCAGATTGGGTGAAAAAATGTTTGCCGAGATTTCAGAAAACCAGTACTTTTGGACGCTTGGCACACGTTTCCAATGAAAGTGTATTTAGGCATTCTCCAGTTAGGCTGCTTCAAGAGGAAACAAACCATAGAGACAGAACCTAAAACTACTTTATTTTGTCAATTTTCAAAGTGCTAGCACAAACCGTGTTTCATTTAGAGTTCCCAACACATCTATCTATATAGGAGAAAACAGAGTGAAACCTAAAAATTCAAACTCTTATTAGAAACGAACGCTTCAACCTAGAAGAGTGAATATTGGGCAGCCAAGTGGGCTTAGTGAACTGATCATTACAACAGAGAATCATCAAGATTGGGTGAAAAAATGTTTGCCGAGATTTCAGAAAACCAGTGCTTTTGGACGCTTGGCACACCTTTCCAATGAAAGTGTACTTAGGCAGTCTCTAGTTAGGGCTGCTTCAAGAAAAAACAAACCATGGAGACAGAACCTAAAACCACTCTATTTTGTCAATTTTCATAGAGCTAGCACAAACCGTGTTTCATTTAGAGTTCCCAACACATCTATCTATATAGGAGAAAACAGAGTGAAACCTAAAAATTCAAACTCTTACTGGAATCGAACGCTTCAACTAGAAGAGTTAAAATTGGGCAGCCAAGTGGACTTAGTGAACTGATCACTACCACAATGTCTCATCAAGATTGGGTGAAAAAAGGTTTGCCGAGATTTCAGAAAACCAGTACTGTTGGACGCTTGGCACACCTTTCCAATGAAAATTGTCTTTAGGCAGGCTCTGCTTAGGGCTGCTTCAAGAAAAAACAAACCATGGAGACCGAACCTAAAACCAATCTATTTTGTCAATTTTCAAAGAGCTAGCACAAACCGTGTTTCATTTAGAGTTCCCAACACATCTATCTATATAGGAGAAAACAGAGTGAAACCTAAAAATTCAAACTCTTACTGGAATCGAACGCTTCACCTAGAAGAGTGAAAATTGGGCAGCCAAGTGGACTTAGTGAACTGGTCACTACCACAGAGAATCATCAATATTGGGTGAAAAAATGATTGCCGAGATTTCAGAAAACCAGTACTTTTGGACGCTTGGCACACCTTTCCAATGAAAATGTCTTTAGGCAGGCTCTGCTTAGGGCTGCTTCAAGAGGAAACAAACCTTAGAGACAGAACCTAAATCTACTTTATTTTGTCAATTTTCAAAGAGCTAGCACAAGCCGTGTTTCATTTAGAGTTCCAAACACATCTATCTATATAGGAGAAAACAGAGTGAAACTTAAAAATTCAAACTCTTACTGGAAACACACGCTTCAACCTAGAAGAGTGAAAATTTGGCAGCCAAGTGGGCTTAGTGAACTGATCACTACCACAGAGAATCATCAATATTGGGTGAAAAAATGTTTGCCGAGATTTCAGAAAACCAGTACTTTTGGACGCTTGGCACACCTTTCCAATGAAAGTGTATTTAGGCAGTCTCCAGGTAGGGCTGCTTCAAGAGGAAACAAACCATAGAGACAGAACCTAAAACTACTTTATTTTGTCAATTTTCAAAGAGCTAGCACAAACCGTGTTTCATTTAGAGTTCCCAACACATCTATCTATATAGGAGAAAACAGAGTGAAACCTAAAAATTCAAACTCTTACTGGAAACGAACGCTTCAACCTAGAAGAGTGAAAATTGGGCAGCCAAGTGGACTTAGTGAACTGATCACTACCACAATGTCTCATCAAGATTGGGTGAAAAAAGGTTTGCCGAGATTTCAGAAAACCAGTACTTTTGGACGCTTGGCACACCTTTCCAATGAAAATTTCTTTAGGCAGGCTCTGCTTAGGGCTGCTTCAAGAGGAAACAAACCTTAGAGACAGAACCTAAAACTACTTTATTTTGTCAATTTTCAAAGAGCTAACACAAGCCGTGTTTCATTTAGAGTTCCCAACACATCTATCTATATAGGAGAAAACAGAGTGAAACCTAAAAATTCAAACTCTTACTGGAAATGAACGCTTCAACCTAGAAGAGTGAAAATTGGGAAGCCAAGTTGACTTCGTGAACTGATCACTACCACAGAGAATCATCCAGATTGGGTGAAAAAATGTTTGCCGAGATTTCAGATAACAGTACTTTTGGACGCTTGGCACACGTTTCCAATGAAAGTGTATTTAGGCATTCTCCAGTTAGGGCTGCTTCAAGAGGAAACAAACCATAGAGACAGAACCTAAAACTACTTTATTTTGTCAATTTTCAAAGTGCTAGCACAAACCGTGTTTCATTTAGAGTTCCCAACACATCTATCTAAATAGGAGAAAACAGAGTGAAACCTAAAAATTCAAACTCTTATTAGAAACGAACGCTTCAACCTAGAAGAGTGAATATTGGGCAGCCAAGTGGGCTTAGTGAACTGATCATTACAACAGAGAATCATCAAGATTGGGTGAAAAAATGTTTGCCGAGATTTCAGAAAACCAGTGCTTTTGGACGCTTGGCACACCTTTCCAATGAAAGTGTACTTAGGCAGTCTCTAGTTAGGGCTGCTTCAAGAAAAAACAAACCATGGAGACAGAACCTAAAACCACTCTATTTTGTCAATTTTCATAGAGCTAGCACAAACCGTGTTTCATTTAGAGTTCCCAACACATCTATCTATATAGGAGAAAACAGAGTGAAACCTAAAAATTCAAACTCTTACTGGAATCGAACGCTTCAACCTAGAAGAGTTAAAATTGGGCAGCCAAGTGGACTTAGTGAACTGATCACTACCACAATGTCTCATCAAGATTGGGTGAAGAAAGGTTTGCCGAGATTTCAGAAAACCAGTACTTTTGGACGCTTGGCACACCTTTCCAATGAAAATGTCTTTAGGCAGGCTCTGCTTAGGGCTGCTTCAAGAAAAAACAAACCATGGAGACCGAACCTAAAACCAATCTATTTTGTGAATTTTCAAAGAGCTAGCACAAACCGTGTTTCATTTAGAGTTCCCAACACATCTATCTATATAGGAGAAAACAGAGTGAAACCTAAAAATTCAAACTCTTACTGGAATCGAACGCTTCACCTAGAAGAGTGAAAATTGGGCAGCCAAGTGGACTTAGTGAACTGGTCACTACCACAGAGAATCATCAATATTGGGTGAAAAAATGATTGCCGAGATTTCAGAAAACCAGTACTTTTGGACGCTTGGCACACCTTTCCAATGAAAATGTCTTTAGGCAGGCTCTGCTTAGGGCTGCTTCAAGAGGAAACAAACCTTAGAGACAGAACCTAAATCTACTTTATTTTGTCAATTTTCAAAGAGCTAGCACAAGCCGTGTTTCATTTAGAGTTCCAAACACATCTATCTATATAGGAGAAAACAGAGTGAAACTTAAAAATTCAAACTCTTACTGGAAACACACGCTTCAACCTAGAAGAGTGAAAATTTGGCAGCCAAGTGGGCTTAGTGAACTGATCACTACCACAGAGAATCATCAATATTGGGTGAAAAAATGTTTGCCGAGATTTCAGAAAACCAGTACTTTTGGACGCTTGGCACACCTTTCCAATGAAAGTTTATTTAGGCAGACTCCAGGTAGGGCTGCTTCAAGAGGAAACAAAACTTAGAGACAGAACCTAAAACTACTTTATTTTGTCAATTTTCAAAGAGTTAGCACAAACCGTGTTTCATTTAGAGTTCCCAACACATCTATCTATATAGGAGAAAACAGAGTGAAACCTAAAAATTCAAACTCTTACTGGAAACGAACGCTTCAACCTAGAAGAGTGAAAATTGGGAAGCCAAGTTGACTTAGTGTACTGATCACTACCACAGAGAATCATCCAGTTTGGGTGAAAAAATGATTGCCGAGATTTCAGAAAACCAGTACTTTTGGACGCTTGGCACACCTTTCCAATGAATATGTCTTTAGGCAGGCTCTGCTTAGGGCTGCTTCAAGAGGAAACAAACCTTAGAGACAGAACTTAGAACTACTTTATTTTGTCAATTTTCAAAGAGCTAGCACAAGCCGTGTTTCATTTAGAGTTCCCAACACATCTATCTATATAGGAGAAAACAGAGTGAAACCTAAAAATTCAAACTCTTACTGGAAATGAACGCTTCAACATAGAAGAGTGAAAATTGGGAAGCCAAGTTGACTTCGTGAACTGATCACTACCACAGAGAATCATCCAGATTGGGTGAAAAAATGTTTGCCGAGATTTCAGAAAACCAGTACTTTTGGACGCTTGGCACACGTTTCCAATGAAAGTGTATTTAGGCAGTCTCCAGTTAGGGCTGCTTCAAGAGGAAACAACCATAGAGACAGAACCTAAAACTACTTTATTTTGTCAATTTTCAAAGAGCTAGCACAAACCGTGTTTCATTTAGAGTTCCCAACACATCTATCTATATAGGAGAAAACAGAGTGAAACCTAAAAATTCAAACTCTTATTGGAAACGAACGCTTCAACCTAGAAGAGTGAATATTGCGCAGCCAAGTGGGCTTAGTGAACTGATCATTACCACAGAGAATCATCAAGATTGGGTGAAAAAATGTTTGCCGAGATTTCAGAAAACCAGTACTTTTGGACGCTTGGCACACCTTTCCAATGGAAGTGTACTTAGGCAGTCTCTAGTTAGGGCTGCTTCAAGAAAAAACAAACCATGGAGACAGAACCTAAAACCACTCTATTTTGTCAATTTTCAAAGAGCTAGCACAAACCGTGTTTCATTTAGAGTTCCCAACACATCTATCTATATAGGAGAAAACAGAGTGAAACCTAAAAATTCAAACTCTTACTGGAATCGAACGCTTCAACCTAGAAGAGTGAAAATTGGGCAGCCAAGTCGACTTAGTGAACTGATCACTACCACAATGTCTCATCAAGATTGGGTGAAAAAAGGTTTGCCGAGATTTCAGAAAACCAGTACTTTTGGACGCTTGGCACACCTTTCCAATGAAAATGTCTTTAGGCAGGCTCTGCTTAGGGCTGCTTCAAGAGGAAACAAACCTTAGAGACAGAAATTAGAACTACGTTATTTTGTCAATTTTCAAAGAATAAGCACAAACCGTGTTTCATTTAGAGTTCCAAACACATCTATCTATATAGGAGAAAACACAGTGAAACCTAAAAATTCAAACTCTTACTGGAAACGAACGCTTCAACTTAGAAGAGTGAAAATTGGGCAGCCAAGTGGGCTTAGTGAACTGGTCACTACCACAGAGAATCATCAATATTGGGTGAAAAAATGATTGCCGAGATTTCAGAAAACCAGAACTTTTGGACGCTTGGCACACCTTTCCAATGAAAATGTCTTTAGGCAGGCTCTGCTTAGGGCTGCTTCAAGAGGAAACAAACCTTAGAGACAGAACTTAGAACTACTTTATTTTGTCAATTTTCAAAGAGCTAGCACAAACCGTGTTTCATTTAGAGATCCCAACACATCTATCTATATAGGAGAAAACAGAGTGAAACCTAAAAATTCAAACTCTTACTGGAAATGAACGCTTCAACCTAAAAGAGTGAAAATTGGGAAGCCAAGTTGACTTCGTGAACTGATCACTACCACAGAGAATCATCCAGATTGGGTGAAAAAATGTTCGCCGAGATTTCAGAAAACCAGTACTTTTGGACGCTTGGCACACGTTTCCAATGAAAGTGTATTAAGACAGTCTCCAGTTAGGGCTGCTTCAAGAGGAAACAAACCATAGAGACAGAACCTAAAACTACTTTATTTTGTCAATTTTCAAAGAGCTAGCACAACCATGTTTCATTTAGAGTTCCCAACACATCTATCTATATAGGAGAAAACAGAGTGAAACCTAAAAATTCAAACTCTTACTGGAATCGAACGCTTCAACCTAGAAGAGTGAAAATTGGGCAGCCAAGTGGACTTAGTGAACTGATCACTACCACAATGTCTGATCAAGATTGGGTGAAAAAAGGTTTGCCGAGATTTCAGAAAACCAGTACTTTTGGACGCTTGGCACACCTTTCCAATGAAAATGTCTTTAGGCAGGCTCTGCTTAGGGCTGCTTCAAGAAAAAACAAACCATGGAGATAGAACCTAAAACCAATCTATTTTGTCAATTTTCAAAGAGCTAGCACAAACCGTGTTTCATTTAGAGTTCCCAACACATCTATCTATATAGGAGAAAACAGAGTGAAACCTAAAAATTCAAACTCTTACTGGAAACGAACGCTTCAACCTAGAAGAGTGAAAATTGGGAAGCCAAGTTGATTTAGTGTACTGATTACTACCACAGAGAATCATCCAGTTTGGGTGAAAAAATGATTGCCGAGATTTCAGAAAACCAGTACTTTTGGACGCTTGGCACACCTTTCCAATGAAAATGTCTTTAGGCAGGCTCTGCTTAGGGCTGCTTCAAGAGGAAACAAACCTTAGAGACAGAACTTAGAACTACTTTATTTTGTCAATTTTCAAAGAGCTAGCACAAGCCGTGTTTCATTTAGATTTCCCAACACATCTATCTATATAGGAGAAAACAGAGTGAAACCTAAAAATTCAAACTCTTTCTGGAAATGAACGCTTCAACCTAGAAGAGTGAAAATTGGGCAGCCAAGTGGACTTAGTGAACTGATCACTACCACAATGTCTCATCAAGATTGGGAGAAAAAAGTTTTGCCGAGATTTCAGAAAACCAGTACTTTTGGACGCTTGGCACACCTTTCCAATGAAAATGTCTTTAGGCAGGCTCTGCTTAGGGCTGCTTCAAGAGGAAACAAACCTTAGAGACAGAAATTAGAACTACGTTATTTTGTCAATTTTCAAAGAGCTAGCACAAACCGTGTTTCATTTAGAGTTCCAAACACATCTATCTATATAGGAGAACACACAGTGAAACCTAAAAATTCAAACTCTTACTGGAATCGAACGCTTCAACCTAGAAGAATGAAAATTGGGCAGCCAAGTGGACTTAGTGAACTGATCACTACGACAATGTCTCATCAAGATTGGGTGAAAAAAGGTTTGCCGAGATTTCAGAAAACCAGTACTTTTGGACGCCTGGCACACCTTTCCAATGAAAATGTCTTTAGGCAGGCTCTGCTTAGGGCTGCTTCAAGAAAAAACAAACAATGTTGACAGAACCTAAAACCACTCTATTTTGTCAATTTTCAAAGAGCTAGCACAAACCGTGTTTCATTTAGAGTTCCCAACACATCTATCTATATAGGAGAAAACAGAGTGAAACCTGAAAATTCAAACTCTTACTGGAATCGAACGCTTCAACCTAGAAGAGTGAAAATTGGGCAGCCAAGTGGACTTAGTGAACTGATCACTACCACAATGTCTCATCAAGATTGGGTGAAAAAAGGTTTGCCGAGATTTCAGAAAACCAGTACTTTTGGACGCTTGGCACACCTTTCCAATGAAAGTGTATTTAGGCAGTCTCCAGTTAGGGCTGCATCAAGAGAAAACAAACCATAGAGACAGAACCTAAATCTATTTTATTTTGTCAGTTTTCAAAGAGCTAGCACAAACCGTGTTTCATTTAGAGTTCCCAACACATCTATCTATATAGGAGAAAACACAGTGAAACCTAAAAATTCAAACTCTTACTGGAAACACACGCTTCAACCTAGAAGAGTGAAAATTTGGCAGCCAAGTGGGCTTAGTGAACTGATCACTACCACAGAGAATCATCAATATTGGGTGAAAAAATGTTTGCCGAGATTTCAGAAAACCAGTACTTTTGGACGCTTGGCACACCTTTCCAATGAAAGTGTATTTAGGCAGTCTCCAGTTAGGGCTGCTTCAAGAGGAAACAAACCATAGAGACAGAACCTAAATCTATTTTATTTTGTCAATTTTCAAAGAGCTAGCACAAACCGTTTTCATTTAGAGTTCCCAACACATCTATCTATACAGGAAAAAACAGAGTGAAACCTAAAAATTCAAACTCTTATTGGAAACGAACGCTTCAACCTAGAAGAGTGAAAATTGGGCAGCCAAGTGGACGTAGTGAACTGATCACTACGACAATGTCTCATCAAGATTGGGTGAAGAAAGTTTTGCTGAGATTTCAGAAAACCAGTACTTTTGGACGCTTGGCACACGTTTCCAATGAAAGTGTATTTAGGCGGTCTCTAGTTAGGGCTGCTTCAAGAAAAAACAAACCATGGAGACAGAACCTAAAACCACTCTATTTTGTCAATTTTCAAAGAGCTAGCACAAACCGTGTTTCATTTAGAGTTCCCAACACATCTATCTATATAGGAGAAAACAGAGTTAAACCTAAAAATTCAAACTCTTACTGGAATCGAACGCTTCAACCTAGAAGAGTGAAAATTGGGCAGCCAAGTGGACTTAGTGAACTGATCACTACCACAATGTCTCATCAAGATTGGGTGAAAAAAGGTTTGCCGAGATTTCAGAAAACCAGTACTTTTGGATGCTTGGCACACCTTTCCAATGAAAATGTCTTTAGGCAGGCTCTGCTTAGGGCTGCTTCAAGAGGAAACAAAACTTAGAGACAGAAATTAGAACTACGTTATTTTGTCAATTTTCAAAGAGCTAGCACAAACTGTGTTTCATTTAGAGTTCCCAACACATCTATCTATATAGGAGAAAACACAGTGAAACCTAAAAATTCAAACTCTTACTGGAAACAAACGCTTCAACTTAGAAGAGTGAAAATTGGGCAGCCAAGTGGGCTTTGTGAACTGGTCACTACCACAGAGAATCATCAATATTGGGTGAAAAAATGATTGCCGAGATTTCAGAAAACCAGTACTTTTGGACGCTTGGCACACCTTTCCAATGAAAATGTCTTTAGGCAGGCTCTGCTTAGGGCTGCTTCAAGAGGAAACAAACCTTAGAGACAGAACTTAGAACTACTTTATTTTGTCAATTTTCAAAGAGCTAGCACAAACCGTGTTTCATTTAGAGTTCCCAACACATCTATCTATATAGGAGAAAACAGAGTGAAACCTAAAAATTCAAACTCTTACTGGAAATGAACGCTTCAACCTAAAAGAGTGAAAATTGGGAAGCCAAGTTGACTTCGTGAACTGATCACTACCACAGAGAATCATCCAGATTGGGTGAAAAAATGTTTGCCGAGATTTCAGAAAACCAGTACTTTTGGACGCTTGGCACACGTTTCCAATGAAAGTGTATTAAGACAGTCTCCAGTTAGGGCTGCTTCAAGAGGAAGCAAACCATAGAGAGAGAACCTAAAACTACTTTATTTTGTCAATTTTCAAAGAGCTAGCACAAACCGTGTTTCATTTAGAGTTCCCAACACATCTATCTATATAGGAGAAAACAGAGTGAAACCTAAAAATTCAAACTCTTTCTGGAATTGAACGCTTCAACCTAGAAGAGTGAAAATTGGGCAGCCAAGTGGACTTAGTGAACTGATCACTACCACAATGTCTCATCAAGATTGGGTGAAAAAAGGTTTGCCGAGATTTCAGAAAACCAGTACTTTTGGACGCTTGGCACACCTTTCCAATGAAAATGTCTTTAGGCAGGCTCTGCTTAGGGCTGCTTCAAGAAAAAACAAACCATGGAGACAGAACCTAAAACCAATCTATTTT
Organism: Callospermophilus lateralis; assembly: GCF_048772815.1. Classification (NCBI taxonomy): domain Eukaryota; kingdom Metazoa; phylum Chordata; class Mammalia; order Rodentia; family Sciuridae; genus Callospermophilus; species Callospermophilus lateralis. Next base: position 23,240 of record NW_027511327.1, read on the forward strand.
GTCAATTTTCAAAGAGCTAGCACAAACCGTGTTTCATTTAGAGTTCCCAACACATCTATCTATATAGGAGAAAACAGAGTGAAACCTAAAAATTCCAACTCTTACTGTAATCGAACGCTTCACCTAGAAGAGTGAAAATTGGGCAGCCAAGTGGACTTAGTGAACTGATCACTACCACAATGTCTCATCAAGATTGGGTGAAAAAAGGTTTGCCGAGATTTCAGAAAACCAGTACTTTTGGACGCTTGGCACACCTTTCCAATGAAAATGTCTTTAGGCAGGCTCTGCTTAGGGCTGCTTCCAGAGGAAACAAACCTTAGAGACAGAAATTAGAACTACTTTATTTTGTCAATTTTCAAAGAGCTAGCACAAACCGTGTTTCATTTAGAGTTCCCAACACATCTATCTATATAGGAGAAAACAGAGTGAAACCTAAAAATTCAAACTCTTACTGGAAACGAACGCTTCAACCTAGAAGAGTGAAAATTGGAAAGCCATGTTGATTTAGTGTACTGATCACTACCACAGAGAATCATCCAGTTTGGGTGAAAAAATGATTGCCGAGATTTCAGAAAACCAGTACTTTTGGATGCTTGGCACACCTTTCCAATGAAAATGTCTTTAGGCAGGCTCTGCTTAGGGCTGCTTCAAGAGGAAACAAACCTTAGAGACAGAACTTAGAACTACTTTATTTTGTCAATTTTCAAAGAGCTAGCACAAGCCGTGTTTCATTTAGAGTTCCCAACACATCTATTTATATAGGAGAAAACAGAGTGAAACCTAAAAATTCAAACTCTTACTGGAAATGAACGCTTCAACCTAGAAGAGTGAAAATTGGGAAGCCAAGTTGACTTCGTGAACTGATCACTACCACAGAGAATCATCCAGATTGGGTGAAAAAATGTTTGCCGATTCAGAAAACCAGTACTTTTGGACGCTTGGCACACGTTTCCAATGAAAGTGTATTTAGGCAGTCTCCAGTTAGGGCTGCTTCAAGAGGAAACAAACCATAGAGACAGAACCTAAAACTACTTTATTTTGTCAATTTTCAAAGTGCTAGCACAAACCGTGTTTCATTTAGAGTTCCCAACACATCTATCTATATAGGAGAAAACAGAGTGAAACCTAAAAATTCAAACTCTTATTGGAAACGAACGCTTCAACCTAGAAGAGTGAATATTGGGCAGCCAAGTGGGCTTAGTGAACTGATCATTACAACAGAGAATCATCAAGTTTGGGTGAAAAAATGTTTGCCGAGATTTCAGAAAACCAGTGCTTTTGGACGCTTGGCACACCTTTCCAATGAAAGTGTACTTAGGCAGTCTCTAGTTAGGGCTGCTTCAAGAAAAAACAAACCATGGAGACAGAACCTAAAACCACGCTATTTTGTCAATTTTCATAGAGCTAGCACAAACCGTGTTTCATTTAGAGTTCCCAACACATCTATCTATATAGGAGAAAACAGAGTGAAACCTAAAAATTCAAACTCTTACTGGAATCGAACGCTTCAACCTAGAAGAGTTAAAATTGGGCAGCCAAGTGGACTTAGTGAACTGATCACTACCACAATGTCTCATCAAGATTGGGTGAAAAAAGGTTTGCCGAGATTTCAGAAAACCAGTATTTTTGGACGCTTGGCACACCTTTCCAATGAAAGTGTATTTAGGCAGTCTCCAGTTAGGCCTGCTTCAAGAGGAAACAAACCATAAGTCAGAACCTAAAACTACTTTATTTTGTCAATTTTCAAAGAGCTAGCACAAACCGTGTTTCATTTAGAGTTCCCAACACATCTATCTATATAGGAGAAAACAGAGTGAAACCTAAAAATTCAAACTCTTACTGGAAACGAACGCTTCAACCTAGAAGAGTGAAAATTGGGCAGCCAAGTGGACTTAGTTAACTGATCATTACCACAGAGAATCATCAAGATTGGGTGAAAAAATGATTGCCGAGATTTCAGAAAACCAGTACTTTAGGACGCTGGCCACACCTTTCCAAACAACCTTAGAGACAGAACTTAGAACTACTTTATTTTGTGAATTTTCAAAGAGCTAGCACAAACCGTGTTTCATTTAGAGTTCCCAACACATCTATCTATATAGGAGAAAACAGAGTGAAACCTAAAAATTCAAACTCTTACTGGAAACGAACGATTCAAATTAGAAGAGTGAAAATTGGGCAGCCAAGTAGGCTTAGTGAACTGGTCACTACCACAGAGAATCATCAATATTGGGTGAAAAAATGTTTGCCGAGATTTCAGAAAACCAGTACTTTTGGACGCTTGGCACACCTTTCCAATGAAAGTGTATTTAGGCAGTCTCCAGTTAGGGATGCTTCAAGAGGAAACAAACCATAGAGACAGAACCTAAAACTACTTTATTTTGTCAATTTTTAAAGAGCTAGCACAAACCGTGTTTCATTTAGAGTTCCCAACACATCTATCTATATAGGAGAAAACAGAGTGAAACCTAAAAATTCAAACTCTTACTGGAAACGAACGCTTCAACCTAGAAGAGTGAAAATTGGGCAGCCAAGTGGACTTAGTGAACTGATCATTACCACAGAGAATCATCAAGATTGGGTGAAAAAATGTTTGCCGAGATTTCAGAAAACCAGTACTTTTGGACGCTGGCCACACCTTTCCAATGAAAATGTCTTTAGGCAGTCTCTGCTTAGGGCTGCTTCAAGAGGAAACAACCTTAGAGACAGAACTTAGAACTACTTTATTTTGTCAATTTTCAAAGAGCTAGCACAAACCATGTTTCATTTAGAGTTCCCAACACATCTATCTATATAGGAGAAAACAGAGTGAAACCTAAAAATTCAAACTCTTACTGGAAACGAACGCTTCAACCTAGAAGAGTAAAAATT